>NW_007578362.1:0-120696 GCF_000690725.1 Stegastes partitus
TTTTTGACAAAAACGACATGCTATAGCATGACTTTTTTTTCTGCACGCCAAAACTCAAAACGACTTCTCTTTGTGAAAGACTTTCCTGAGGTGATTTCTACGACATGCATCGCACTATTTCAACTGTGTACTACATCCTGACACGTTTTGACGACATTCTGAATCATGACCTTTTTTGCCAAAAACGCCATAGTATAATATGACTTTTTTGTTGTTGTTTTGACTCATAACTAAATGTGAACAAACCTAATTTTAATTAGTTGTATAATTTATTTTTTCATTTTTTTTTACATGCAGCTCATGCAGTTACTCTAATAAGAGGTGCAGCTAGTTTATATTTGGAGTAAACTGTTGCAAACATTGAGCTTAGCTTTCTGCTATTTCTATTTTAAATCAACGCTCATGGCAAAGCTACACTTCTTGTATTTTTTTGGGTTTGGCTTTTAGTTTTTTGAGCTAACACAAAATTCACTTTCACTACAGTCTTAGTAGCTAAATCTGGAAGGAAGCATCCATTGTCTTTATTTGAAATTACTGTTCCTTCAATGAAATAAAATGAAACTTTTGCAACTTAATCGCGTTAATCTTACTTTGAAATCTGTGTTTGTGTGTGTTGACAGAATGGCAGCAACAGCGAGGGCCTCGAACATGGAGCGTCCGGAGCTCGGTTATGAGAGCATGAGCCACTTCATCGTTGATACTGACGACCTTGCTGACATGCTGAGGAACATCAACTTCTGCTCCAGTATGTCCAACACAGAAGTACATCTGTTACAGGGTAACTAACACAGTGTGAGGTAGCAAAAACGCACACTCACGGACAATTTAGAATCACCAATTAAGCTCAACATGTTTTTGAACTGTGGGAGGAAGCCAGAGAACCCGGAGAGAACCCACACTGTACGGGGAGAACATGCAAACTCCACGCAGAAAGATCCCGGGTATCCTCACAGGGACGCGAACCGGCGACCTTCTTGCTGCGAGGCAACGATGCTAACCCCCGCTCCACCTTGCAACCCTTCCTATCACGTTTTCATCAAATAATAGTAATTAAAAAAAAACAAAAAACATTTTAGACTGTTTCTGTTTTCATATAAACTTCACACTGAGCTGATCAAACTCAAGAGAATAATATACAAACTTCCTGTGAAACAAACTCACTTTAAAGATTTAAAGGGGCGACCTGACAGCTGAGTGGTTTGGGCACAAACCACAGGGGCACAAATGCTGTCAGCAGTCAGTCCCCAGTCAGTCAGATCTTTAGTGCTTGTCATTCCCCTCCTCTCCTTCCCCACATTTCTTTTCTATCTCCACTGCTTCATCAATGATAGAAGCAAAAATGTTTAAAAACAAGATTTAAGACCAAATACAACCACATCCCTCCAGTATTCGGGGGCTTTAATCATTACTCACATAAGTTTCAAGTAGATTCAAATCACTTATCACAGCAGTTTAAAATCAGTGATAATGTCACCCCACCTATTCTAGAATAGTAGGTCCCAAATAAATGTGTCAAAGTCACCTATAGTGTCCTTTTCAGAGACATGGTTCTGTGTTTGTTTCTTCAGGTGTAGGGGATGATGAAGAGGATCTTGAAGAAATGGGAGAAGAGTCCGAATTTGACTTCCGCTCCAGATGTTAAGACCAAAAGAGAAGTAGCTGATTGCTCTTGAGTGACTTTTAACTTTCAAAGGTTGAAAATTTGAGTGAAAATGATTCTTTGGAAGGCTACAAGAAGGAGATACGGCGTGTTTGTTGCAGTGACTCTGGATCTCCCTGTTGACCTGTATTGATGAATCGATCAGGGTTTTGCTTGGCCAAGGCTTTGTGGTGTGTTTGATTTTGGTTTCGTCACACTCCTCACATTACTTATTCAGCTTCCAGTGCTCCAGTCATCAAATGGTGGAGAGCTGAGAGTTTGCAGAGTTATAGCAGATGCCTTTCTTCTTTTCTAATGTGTTTTCACAAACAGACCGGATACAGATTAGACTCCAGAGCCTGTTTGTGATACTTCGCTTCAGGGACCATTGTAGAAGGATTTAAATTTTTTGATTTAGTCCTGAATTATTGAGCTGTCTACACTTTTTGGTGGGACTGGGCGATCTGGTAAAAAAAACAAAAACAAAACAGAACACAAAACTAGTTTTCTTTATTGAAATCATGCGTTTCCACATTAACGAGCACCTTGTGAGGTGCGAACAAAAGGTTCTAATACTTCACCTATAACAAGATAAAGTTTGGCCACTATCTCCTTTGAAGTAGTCTTCTGCTAAGGTGATGGTGTTAATGTTTTAAATGCTCTCTTAAAGCCCCGTTCTGGCAACTTACAGATGCACGTGTGTGATTTCACCATGGACCTCAGACTTGCTCAGAAAGCAAACATCAGATTCTGGTTCAAACTGTGATAATCTTCACGTCTAAAGAGCATCACAGGTGACGGTGGTAGATGTACAGCTATCACTTAGAGAGCAAGCAGCTGTCTATGCAGTGGAAGAGCTTACAGTCTCCAAGACTAAGGAAGGCTCATTAGGTTGGCAGCATGACCAAGAGCATACTTGTTGTTTTGTTTGATGTTCAGGAGGTTGTGCACCATGAATTTGTCCCCAAGGATCAGATCGTATTTCTCCCTGAGGGAGAACATTAGGTGGAAACAACCTTAATTGTTCTGCACTTACAGAAAGGTGCTGCTGGGGAGTGTTCCAAATGTGGCAAGAGCAACAGGAGCATCTCTGCATATTGTGGATATTTCAAAGGGGATAGCAGCCAAATTTGAATTAGGTGTGGTTTTTGCTTTGTGTAGGCACTGACTCTGAGCTTCTCGGTTCAAGTCTAACAAAACTAAAACCACCACTAGTAAAGTTAGGATCCTTTTACATATTGTGAATATCATAAAGAAAAACAGCAGGAGCAACTCTGCAACAAAACTGTTTCCAACATGCCACAAATATGTAAATTAAGCACCGTGTCTGCTGTGAATACATACAGGTGAAAGCAGAAAGTGTTTAGCTGTGTTTTGGAAGTGAGATGGGAAACTGAGGATTTGGTCTGCTCAACATCTGATGATCCTTTTTCTGTCATTGTTATTGGTAAGTGTAACAACACAGACATATGAAATACATGAGGACAGAGAACTATTCCTCAGTGCTGGCACATAGCTCCACATCACTACTTGTGCAGGTGTCCTTTGAACAGCAGAGGAAGCAACATTTGACACATTGTGCAAGAACAAAAAATCGAGTCATTTGGACACATTCCCCAATCCTGCTCTCAGGTAAAAGTCAAATCCACAATTTAAAGAAACTATTAATCTTAAATTCTCCACCTACTGGCCTTTTAGTGGAGATTTCAAGCCCATCTCATTCTTCACCAGCTGTTGAACTTCTTCTCAGATGTCATGGGGGTCATTCACATCTAACAGTCAACGCCATCTTTCCACAGAAACTACTTTCAAAAAAAAATAACAAAAAAATCTAACTCTTCCTTAGTTTGCTGTAAACAATTCTCAATAAAATGTGGAGTTGTGTAATTGTAGTAACTTAACATGTATTCATTTAAATAAAATTCTATGGATATGAAATGTGGGTGCATTTAGTGTTTATTTATTAAGTAGCTGCAGGACATTGAGCTGATTGCAGCCTGATAAAGCAATCTGAATCTGCTGGTGTCCAACAGAAACACATGAGGTTAAAACAGTCAAACAGAATCATCTGTCTTCCTGCTGGACATAGTGTGATGCTGTTTAGTTCTTGCAGGAGATTTGTTTGTTCTGTCCTCAGCAGAAGACATTTTGCATGGGACAGCAGTAAAAACACAGGTAGAACAAATAAGTCCTCTGTTCCATTTAAGATAACCAATACTGATTGACAGTGTGCTATCATGTACTATAACTGGACACAGCTAAGTTGGATTCGTTCATATGAATTATTGCTCTGCTTCTCCTGCTGTCACGTGTCAAAATATCTACTGTGGAAAAGGCTTTTCATAGCTGAAGATGGAATATTAACGCTCTGGATCTTGCATTATTTGGAGTCGGTACACTCTTTTTTGTGTGTGTGTAACATAACAAGTGCATTTTTAGACCATAAAACAAGTTTTTCAGTTCACCAGACAAAAGGAAAATTGCCAGATTTGAACATACAGTTGTGTGAAAAGGTTTGGACAAATGACATATTGTCCTTATTTTTAAAGTAAAGACGAGTAAAGAGAAGCCCTGTAGCAAACAAACTTTTAAAAATGAACTAAAACAAGTACAATGCAAGATTGAGAGCTGTGGAGCATCCATCAGGGAAATGAATGGAACACAGCAGAGAAAAATAAAAGAGCAACTGCGGCATGTGCTCAAGTTTGGGTGAACTCAGACAGATTCAGCGACTTGTTCGGCTGTAAGTGACTGAAGGCAGGTCAAGAATTGTCATTTTTAACCGCTAGCTGATGACAGCTCGAGAGCTTCATGACATCTCTGACTCTTCAAACTTTGTGGCTCTGAAATGAAGCTAATTGATGTCTAAAAGCAGAAGGAGGCTATAAAAAGATACCAAAGTGCTTCCAGCCTGCAATTTCCACCGTCTGAAATGTCACAAAGAAATGGCAGTTAAAAACAACTGAGAAGCTAAAGACAAGATATGAAGGAGAGAGAAAACTTTTAGATAAAACTGCTCATCTGCTGGGCAGAAAGGAAAAGTACAAGCTAACATCAGATTGAAGAAAAGTGTCGGGATGGTTCGGCTGGTACAGAGGTGATGGTTAGAAAAACCTGCTAAATCAACATAAAAGTCAACATCAGAAATCTGCAATGCAACATCTGGAAAAGACAGACTTGTTTTGGAAGCAGGTGCTGCTGACAGATTGTTTGGCCACAATCACCAAAAGTGTGTTTGACAGAAAAAAAAGGGAACACTTTGCCTACTGTACGGGGGTGGCAGCATTCTGCTTTGAGCTTGTGTGGCAGCCAGAAACTCAGGAAACACTTCACAGACAGAGGAGAGAATAGATTCAATTAAATATCAGCAGCGTGGATGCAAACGTTCTGCATGATGATTAGCAACAATGATCCAAAGCAGATCTTAAAATCCACCTTGAACAAGAAACACAAGCCGAAGCTTTTGGAACAAACCCTCACAGTCCCCTGAACTGAGCATTGCTGAAACGTTGTGGATCAATCTAAAGATGCTGACTTAAAATCTGAGAAGTGAGAAGAGTTAGTGAAGTTAAAAATCAGGAAGAGGCTGCTTTGCCTTTCCATGTAAAACACATAGAACATTTTCTATTGGATTCTAATGAGGGGACATACTTGTCCCTGTCATAGTTTTCACTTTGATATTAGTTAGAAACTCTTGTATGACTTTGGATCTTTATCATGTTGGAATATTCGCCCTCTGCCAACCTGCTGCAGACCGGGAGTCATCCTGTCAGTATTTTAGTATACCCACACATTCATGGTGCATCTATACATGTTGTGGAAACAACACCTTTTGCTCTCATGCAGCCTCACATCATCACACTCCCACGTCTGTGCTTCACTGTCAGGACAATGCATTCACTGTGGTCGTCCTCGTCAGGATCAAGCCAAACATGCTGGACTCCATCTGAGCTGAACAAGTTCATGTTGGTCTCATCTGACTAAAGAGAGTGGACATTCGTCAGGCTTCTTTTCTTTCATTTTGGCAAAGTTTCATCTTGCAGTTTTGTACTTTCGAGCGAGCAAAGGTTTTCTTCTTGGACACTGTAGTGGCTGACATTATGAGCTGTCCTTTACAGTGCCTGAGCTGCAACAAAAAGTCTGATTTCCATTGATAACCCCTGTGCCAAGTCTAGGACACCCGTCTGTCTGAGGAGTTATTTTAGTCGGTTGGTCACGGATGTTCCTGTAACCTTTTCCCTTTGTGTGAAGACTCACAATCAGATTTTTCAGTTTGTCTGGCGACTCTTTTTTATGTGGAGTCACGATTCAGATGTGCAGATAGACACCGGCCATAGGTCCACAAAATGAGAAAGTTCTGGTGTTTAGAGCTCATTTTAGAACCAGGTTCATGCTATTAGGGAAACGGAAAATCACTGTTAGTTTCAGTAATCCCAGGTTTTCTAACTTGTGTGGCAGTGATCACGTGTTTTTATGTTTACTACACTGTGGTTCCACCATGGGGCCTGCACTATTTGCTATTGATTGTTCATAGGAGAAAATGCTCTATTGTTCAACTTTAAGAGGTGATTCACTTTTCAATCATGTGACATTTAAGCGATATTGCACACTGGTGTCGTATCCTGCACATGCAAACATGCATTTAAAGTGCCAACACACTGAAGTGTCTAAAAAGGCAAAAGAAGCACCAGTACTGACGGCTTCTGACGAAAGTAGTGCAAATCTGTCAGAGCGTGTTTCTAGATGTCCTTGTTGCGCTGCTGATGAATTGTAATCTTAGTAAATCTGCATGGCCTGCAGCCAGCAGCAGCAGCAGCAGCAGCTCACTGTGCATCGTACAGAGGGAATGTGTGAAATCATCTCTAACAAGACCACTTACGTAAAGCGAGCTGCAGCGTGAAGGATTCCCCTCATCCACTCTATCAGTGTGTTTATGCTGATTCAGTCAAAAGGCAGCAAAAAAACCCAAAACAACAGCATCCTCCTCCGTGCTGGGTTTGCGTGGAGCACAGGGACATGAGGCCGAGCAGTTGGAGAGTCACTGCTGATTATTTAGACGTGGGATGATGACACCGATCGCACCATATTTGTCTTTTGTTCTTGTACGCGAGGTCCCTGCAGTCCTGAGGGGGAAAGAAAAAAAACAAATAGGTGTTTACCATAATCCTCGGGACGACTGAATTTATCCACAGTGGACATAAAACAACAAAGATGACATGAAATCATACATTTATGTACATTATCCATCTGCGTTTCCTCATAAATCAGCCAGGATGCATGAAGGCCACATTTTGTTTTCTTTTTTTTTTTGCCTCCCACTTAATTTGTTTTGTTGTTCAGTAGAAAAAGCCAGTGTATTGTGTGTAAATATATCTCTCTATGTATAACTCACAGGAAGGCTATACGGTGGATTTAGCTGTGCATTCTGTATAGTGGGAGGGAAGGGAAAAAGATTTTGCTCATGTGTGCCTTCTTCAGGATTACAGCGCTCTGGAACCCTCTGTACACTTACTGCATGTTGACAGTTTTATAACTATTTAAGATGCTATGTAAATTTTAAAAAAAAGTGGAAAGTAATAAGATACAAACACATGGTTTCTTAGAAAGCTCAAGGAAAGTTTGCATGTTTAATAGTTTGTTCCACATACATATGGAAATCAGAATAAATGATCGTGTTAACACACGCAACAAGCGGCTTATTGTCTTTCTTTTATGTATTGTAAATAGAAAAATCGATTTTTTAAAAATGCATAAATACAGGACAAAGCCAGTCGCAGTGAGCAGGATGCAGAGATGAAAGAGTGGGCAGATAAGCTTATTACTGTAGGTAGTATGGTAAAGAATTTGCTTCCCTGGTGTGGGGGATGGGGCTTCTGCTGGAAAAGTGTGTGATGGATTGTGAGTAGTTGCACAGAAAACCATCGACAACGGATGTTTTGAGTTCTGCTTACTGTACAATAAGTTAATGAAACCAAACCAAAAACCAACAAAGCATTGATCTTCCTAACTAATACTGTGTGTGCATTCTTTATTCCTCTGTACCTCAGAGCTCTGTTGTTGTTGTTGTTGTTGATCAAAAGCTAATAAAGCGGAAGAATGAGCAATGCTGCCATAAATACTCACTAGAGTCCCAAATGTGTATTAATCCATGGCTGAAAGTGGTCCAACAAATGCACTAATTTCTCGTTGGAAACAGAGCCAAGCTTTTTAGCTTTCTTAGCCTTTTTTTTTTTTTTTTTTTAACCATGCTGCCATTGTGGCTCTAGAGTTGTAATGTTGATCCATCACTTTGATCCAGACTGAAAAATCTCAACATGTATCAAATCAATCACCATGAACTTTTGAGAAGACGTCAGTGATTCACAAATGATGGATCCTGTTACAGTTTTTCTCAGTTGCTTTGGTACATTTCTCGAATCATCCTCGACATTTGTGAAACAGTAAGTGCACTTCTTAAAACAATTAGTACAAATAGCAAAACACCATGGATTACCTGCAAAAACAGCTACTTGCTCAAAATCCTTAGTTCATCTCTCAAAACTAGACATCTGTGTCAATGAACATGTCAGTGCCATCAGAAGGACAAGTCCTTGTGTCAATGTGTACACATAAGACAGTCAAATTGTTTAGTCAAGATTCACATTTATACTTTTACTGTTTGTACTGTAATTTGTTGACAGACCATGTCGTTGCGATACAGAAAGGAAAAGACAGCACTGCATAGCACAAAGAAAACAACAAAAGTAGAAATGTGAACATAGGACAGTCTCCTTAGAGAAAACCGTGCTGTTGGAATTACAGTGTAGTCTTCCTCTATACTTTTTCTCAGTCGCTTTGGTACATTTCTCGAATCATCCTCGGCATTTGTGAAACAGTAAATTCACTTCTTAAAACAATTAGTACAAATAGCAAAACACCATGGATTACCTAGACAAACAGTTACTTGCTCAAAATCCTTAGTTCATCTCTCAAAACTAGACATCTGAGTCAGTGAACATGTCCGTGCCATCAGAATGACAAGTACTTGTGTCAATGTGTACACATAAAACAGTCAAATTGTTTAGTCAAGATTCACATTTATACTTTTACTGTTTGTACTGTAATTTGTTGACAGATCATGTCGTTGCGATACAGAAAGGAAAAGACAGCACTGCACAGCACAAAGAAAACAACAAAAGTAGAAATGTGGACATAGGACAGTCTCCTTAGAGAAAACTGTGCTGTAGGAATTACAGTGTCGTCTTCCTCTATACTTGCCAGTTGATGGCTCATACAGTTTTTCTCAGTCGCTTTGGTTCATTTCTCAGGTCAGAATTGAAATTCTCAAAACTAATTGTTCAATCTTTACATCATTGTGTCACTTGTGCACATCAAAAAATCTGTTTTTCATTTCCTTGAACAAGTTCTAAATGCTTTGGTACGTCCATGCAAATGATTATGTACAGTTCTCTGCTGTTTCCTACATTATCAACCGCTAATGTCATGTTGATCAAAATGTATTATAATGGGTCTCTGTTGAATGGTCTCACCCCCACAACATTTAGACATTAGTTCATCGCATAAGTCTTTACATGCAAAATGGTTCAACAAGTTGTCAGAATATGTCAAGCCCATTTCTATACATTTCCATGAGACTTTTTTTCCCCTCTAAATTTCCAACAGAAGTGGTTGATTTCTTCTTTTGCAGGATTGTTTTGAAACTGGGGTTCTGAATACGGTCAAGAATTTTAAAAATACATGAATATCTACGTTACACTACTTATAAGTTGTGATACATTGCAATTTTGCATGTGTAAGTTTGGGAGTGTCAGTGTTTCTTCATAGAATAAATAAAAAAATCTTTCCTACAAGGTGTTACTTGATTTTGCATCACCTCTTATTTGTGGTAAAACTTGCTGCACTGTGAGTCTCTGCAGATTTTTCCGCAGAGCTTAAAGGATGGAGACACACGTTTGTCACTGCTTTGATCTACAAAGTGATGTGTAATGGCATTTGTTAAGCACAATGAGGGAAAACAAAATGTACACACACACACACACACACACACTGACGGTGATAAGAAGAGTCACCAACACACCCACAGTTCGGACTGACTCACAGAAACAAGGGACCCAGAGGCCATTTGGACTTGTGTGTCTGTTTCTTCTTCTTCCTTCTCTCCCTCTTATCGGTAGCTGTTTCTAGATGGAGTCTGGGTCCTCATGATGGATTGTATGCTGTAATTTCACTGCAGTTGAGACGTTAAATCAGTGTTATCCAACTCAGCAACTGTAATTAAGTATTTAGGTGTTGATTTTATTTAACTTGCTGAATTTGTGGCTTAAATGTATTTTCAGGTCCATGAATACAGAAAACAGGGTTGTCAAACTCTGCTGCACTGCTGTGGTCTTAAACTGGACTGTAACAGCTGAGTAAAGCTTGTGCTGTTGGTGGCATCAGAGGACATTACTGAAATTAAAATATTTGTGCACTCTGACGGCCGAGGAGTTTAGGATGTCAAGTGCATGGACTATTCAGGCCCAGGAGGTCAGGAGGGTTCTGGTCCTCACCGACAAAATACTCCAGAAAGTGACATAAAATGGCCACAAAGAAACACAAAACCACATTAAACAGATGCAAAATGAGCTGCAGAACAATCGCTAAGAAACATAAAAGGACACAAAACAGTCACAACGCGTGACAGAAGACCAACGCAAAGAGTTGCAAAATCACCAGGGATCACAAAGCAACCTGAAAAAGACACAAATTCACAACAAAGAGACAAAAAAGCGACCACAAAGAGACACAAAAACAAAGAGACAAAAAAGCCACACAAAGGTATACAAAATGACCACAAAGGTATACAAAATTACAGAAGTTATGCTAAATGACTACAAAGTTTTGCTAATCGGCCACCAGTAGATGCAAAATGACAAGGAAAAAAAAAAGTAAACAACTACAAAGACACAACTCTGAACAAGAAAGGCTTAAAATAAATACAAGATGCAAACCAGTTACAGACAAACACTACAGAGACTCACAACATCTGTGTGATACACATTTAAAGTAGTTTAGTTTTGGGGTTCTTTTTAATATCTGTCCTTGTTTTATGATGCATCCATGGACCAAAGCAACCTGTGTGTTTCTACACTTTATCTGATAAAGGCAGAAAATATTCTAAAACACTCAAAGAGTGTATTACCAGGGGGGATCCAGAGTAAATATCCATCCATCCATTATCTATACTCTACTTAATCCTCACGAGGGTCGCGGGGGGCTGGAGTCTATCCCAGCTAACTTAAGGCGAAGGCAGAGGACACCCTGGACAGGTCACCAGTCTATCACAGGGCCACACTTAGAGACAGACAACCAAGCACACTCACATTCACACCTACAGACAATTTAGAATCACCAATTAACCTCAACATGTTTTTGGACCGTGTGGGAGGGAGCCAGAGAACCTGCAGAGAACCCACGCTGCACGGGGAGAACATGCAAACTCTATGCAGAAAGATCCCGGGTGTCGTCACCAGAACATGAACCGGTGACCTTCTTGCTGCGAGGCAATGATGCTAACCACCTTGCAGCCCCAGAGTAAATATGCTGAGCAGAATTATGGAAGCTGGTTTATGCTCAGGATGGTGCAAGAGAACCAATCTGCTCAGTGAATTAATCAGATAGTTATGTCTTAATAATCCTGTGTTTACTGAGAATATTTGACCTGATGCTGGTGGTTTACAGTCACCCTGAGCTGATGAAGTGAAAACTTTGACCTGATGGTGGCGCTACATGAAAGGTCACAGAGTTCACCATCATCAGAGGGAATCCTCCTCTGGGGGACATGAATACCTGAACTAAACTTGAATTGAATCAGCTAATAGATGACAGTGGTTCGAGTCCTTTAATCATGCTGCCCCTGTAGGTACGTTTTCAACACTTGATGACACTTAAACCAAACAGCAGTCAAAAAACTTGTATTTCATAATTAACACACAGTGAGTACAATAACGGAATCAAAAGCAATAATTTTTACTTCAAACTTTTTTATTACAAAATATAAATGGCAAAAAGCTTTTCTTTTCTTTTGCTAAAACAAAGACAAATGTGATCAGGTGTCAGACAGTAATGTTTACAGGAAAATAAAGCTTTTTTTGTTCTTTTTTTTTGTAGGTTAGCATGCTACAGTTGATACAGTACAAGTGATAGTGCTCCCGCTCAAAGTAAAGGGACCTGAAAAGATAATGAAAGGAAGGAAAGTGTAGATGACCATCAATCTGTCCATCAAGTTTGCCCAATAGATGCGGTGACAGTGATGCAACTGAGTGGGAGAGACAACAGTGAGTTTACTGAGTCTCCACTTTAACTGACAGATGGAGGAAGGCTTCCTAATTCTTAGAAAAAGGAGTCCAGAAACTTAACTGTATGCTTAAACATTTAAAGACACCACAGACCATGTTAGCACAGCAATGGGCTGTGCATAAATTTGTAGTTTGCCTAATTGAATTAGTCTGACTAATTATTATAATACTAATTTGTACTAATTTGTAGCCTCAGTCTATTATAAGTTTATGAAAGAACAGAGTTTATTTTTAGGTGTTTAAGTGTTTGAAGTTGAAGTTTATCCTCCAGCACACTGGAGAATGTGTGTGTTAACTAGCAGAAGGTTTGTAATTATTTGTTTGCCAGGACCAATTTGAATCTGCCACAACATTTACACTATGGACATCCCCTCTGCTGAGAAGAAATAGGTTTTACTTGCGAATAAGAAATTCAGATTAAAAGTCAAACTGTAAAGCAAACAGCTTTTTGTTTCTGGTAACATTTACACATATTCACACAAACCAGTAAAGCAACTTATTTCAGACACAAATTGAAAAGGATGGTTGATTTCAAAGTCAAAGGAGTGAAAATGGCACGATGAGCGACAGTTTCCCTTTTGCCGCGAGTCCACCGAAAGTCCAGTGTTGAGGGGATTGTGTGTCTGAAGGGTGAGGAGTGGGTGAGGTCAGTGGACTGGTGTGAGGGGTCTGAGAAGTCCTTTTCCATGATTTTCAACAACGTCTTTAAATAACACTAAAAAAAAAAACACACATTTTACTGGCGGTTGCTGTGATGCGTAAAATGGCACCATCTGTGCGTAAAATGATGTGGAGAGGAAGGCAGGCGCACGAACAAAAACTCATGTCAGAGGTCTGGAATACTGATACAGCGGTTTGGGCTGTTTGATCGAGGCAAAAAAGAAAAGAAAGAAAAATGAGAAGAGATTTTACTTTCCCACCTCGTCCAGCACTTTGCGGTTGAGCTGCGCCTGCTCTCTCTGGCTCTCCATCTTGGCCATCTGGATCATATTCCTCAGCAGGTGGAAGGTCAGGTCGATGGACAGCGGCGGCTCTTCGCTGCGCTTCAGCAGCTGCGCCGCGGTCCTCACCGCCTCATCGTCGCTTTCTTCTTCTTCTTCAGGCGGGAGCAGCTGGAGGTGGTCCGGGCTCCTCCTCTGGAGGAACCTCAGGATGTTGTCGCTCAGCAGATCTGAGGCGCTGCTGTCACCGGCGGCCGCCGCTCTGAGGAGCACCTCGTCCATTTGCTGCGTCTGCTGGAGGCGGCCGCTGCCATCCAGCCAGCCGGGGAAGGTGCGCGGTCGGCCGGCGGCAGGGCGGAGGTGTGATGAGAGGAGGACCGAGGAGAGGAGCAGGAGCAGGGGGGCTGGCTTCATGTCCTGCAACCAGAGGAATTAAGAAGATAAAATGATGTACAGACGGTTCACACAAATGCGTTTAGTAGTTTTTGGTGCCCAAAGTTGCACTTTACACTTTCAGACTTCATGAAGCCTAAATCTTGATCTGTTCAAGCAGCAAACTTGAATTTGGTCAGTAATTCTGACAACTTTAATAGTTTAAATTAGTCCATAATTAGAAAAGCAATAGCTTTAACATTTAAATTAACCTCAAATCCAGTAAAATCTTTCTTGCAAGACAATAAGATACCAAATGCAAATTAAGGAAACTCTTACATCTTCAAGAAAATTAAACTTTGCTAAAAGACAAAAAGGGGCAAAAAAAGAAAGAAAGAAGAAAATATAATTTCTATTACGTGCATTTAATTTGCCATAACACAGTTCAGTCAAAAGGCCACGATCAGATGACTATCTGAGTTCTATCTGTCATGTCTCCAGACACCGAAACTTTACACTGAAAAGAAAAAAAAAGAAAAAAGTATCAGAGTCGCAGCACTTACTTTATTGTCTCCAGATGCTGCAGCTGGACTTTGTGGTCGGCCGGTGAGCTGTCAGGTCGGTACCAGTCTGAAACGTCCCTGTGAGCGGCGACTGGAGAGGACCGGAGGGTTTTATACATCCAGTCTGCTCCTTTGACGTCAATGCGAGCACAGATACCGGTTTGGAAACTGGACAACTATCGAGACGCGAGGCAGTGCAGTCCCGAGGGACAGCTGGGGGAAGCTGTGATGGACAGAATAAACAGGTTTATTTCTTTTCCATCCTAGTTGGCTCATGAGGTGGGATGAGGTTCTCTCCCAGGGGTGCAGGAAGACAGAGGGGCTCTTGGAGGTGTCACTGTGGGGGTTTCTGGGCTGCTAAGATGAGGGATTGGCCACTGCCCAAATTTTTTCTCACATTATGAAACTCCTAGATTATTTTTGTGTGTAAATGACGTGTGTGGGTCTGTGTTTGCCTCAAATTCCCTCTTCAACTGGATAAAATATCGAAATTAAGTCAGTTAAACCGAGCTGAATATCCTCTTGTATTCTGAATGAGGAGCTCCTTGGACTAAATGTGATCAATCTAGAGCCTGTGACGGGAAATATTGGATCATCATAACCCTGCACTGCATTGAAATCAGGCAATGACTTTGACAAGCTGAAATCAAAGTGG
Source organism: Stegastes partitus (assembly GCF_000690725.1). Taxonomy (NCBI): domain Eukaryota; kingdom Metazoa; phylum Chordata; class Actinopteri; family Pomacentridae; genus Stegastes; species Stegastes partitus. The sequence continues at coordinate 14,508 of NW_007578362.1, forward strand.
AAAATTAGGAGGTAAAGGTGTCTTTGCAGGAACCAGAGCGCTGAAGTGATGCAACAAGAGGCAAAACACAATAAATCAGAGTCTAAATTCACATCCACCTGACTTTAAGGAATCTAATGTTTCTGACTAGGTTGTGCTACAGAGTAAGGCTGCCATGTGTTACCTCTGAACTATGAGTATAAAACACATTTTAAAGACAAAACATAAGCTGTGAACAGAAAAAAAAAATCCCTTTAAAACAGAATGAATGAAAGTGGGAGCTCTCCATGGTGCTGAAGCTGCCTGCAACTAGTGGTACACATTATTTACATCTTATAGGCTGACGAAACCAAAAGACTACAAGTGTTTACATGCAGTTTAACCCCCAAACATTTCACACTGGTACAGTAACCCACATGTTAAAGTTGGACTTGCTGGTAATTTTTGAATTTTGAAGTTATGCTCTTTACTCTGTATGCAGGGAGACAAATCCAGTAGGATCAAACACAGGGTTACAGTACATGTTGTGTGCATTCTCTGATTTTGTAATTAAAGGCACACTTTTCCCCACCAAGAACTCAAAAGCCCCTGAAATGTCCTTAAGGCCTGAAGAACATAAGAATCCACTAATATTGAAAAATGTTATTACAAATCCTTGATTGTCCCCACATCATTTTTATACTATGATACCTGGGGTCTGACTTGACTACAACGAAGTTTTCTGCTTATTGGTTTATTTTCTCTCACTGGTTTGAAGTGAGCAGCAAAGTAGTTTAGGTTTGTCGCAATACCAGATTTTCACTGCATGTTTATCATGGCGAAAAGCATTTACGATAGTATTATTTATCACTATTAGGTTTGAGTAGAGCATCTTGCTTTCATGCGTGATCTTATCTGGCATTATTTTTGCACAGCAGCAGCAGCAGCAGCAAAATATATAAAAGATCAGCTTATTGTTCTTGTTTTGAAGCCTCAAGTTTAGTATTTGGCCGTCGTCTTGGTCTTTGAAACCAGATGTACTAAGTGAGCGGTATATCTAACACTACTCATGGGGATATGATAGCCCCCTGTCAATCACAAGAAAACAAACCTTATTTTATGATCTCTTTTTCTTTATATGGGAGCATAAGATACAAAATGAAAACCATGACATATTAAGAAATTCCTCAATCTAGTAATTGAGACCATAAATTATTCAGGATAATGTTGTAAATGTTGTTGTTTTCTCACAGATTTCTATACAATCAGGATTCTTTTTGCAACCAGAGGAGTCGCCCCCTGCTGGCTGTTTGAAATAATGCAGGTTTAAGACACTTGTTCATTGGCTTCAGTTTTTAGACCTTCATCTTTTATACACAATCTATGAGCCAGTTACTACATTATCTTTCTCTTTTTTTGTTTTAAAGTGGACCACAGCCAGCATTACATTACAACACTTCCACCTACTATGTTGGAGTGTCAAGCAGAGTCACTGGCTGTGTGCTATTTATAATTTTATCATATGTGTATTATTAACATGATATCAGTATGTCATTGTTTAAATATCATTAATCATACAAAGCAGTAGATTGCAAAACGTGTCATTTAAACAACTGTAATTTTGGTTTAATTTAATCTGATCCCTTGATGTTGATTCTTGTAATGATACATATTCCAGCTTTCTCTCAATTAGACATAAATATTTCAAATGATCAATATATTAAATGTTTTAATTGGCTTTAAATGAGTGGAGCATCACTGCACTTTTAAGCAATGTATTTAAATCAGATGGAAAATGAAGAATTTAAAATAGAATTCTTGTCAGGAAGCTTTAAATGCAGCATTTACTTTGCTATCGCAGGCATTTTCAAGGCTAAACACTTCATATCTACAGTGTGTCTTTTTCTGTCTTCAACCTGCTTGACATCATCAGCGCAGTTTAATATGGCGTTACTACATTTAGATGATTATTTGAACCGAGCTATCAGCTCCAGCACCTCGTCTACAGGTCAGACTGCTAACAAGGCTCTGCACTGCTTCCTCAGATGACTACCTTGGCTTCACGTTAAAACACAGCCCGTCTAGGTGCTGAATCAAAAAATGAATTCCAGGTTTCTGGGGAGAGGCTCATTATCCCTCGGGGGGAAGAACGCTACTTGGCGGATTTTCAGTGGATTCGTCAGATGTTCTCCGCTTGCTTTTCCCTGATACAGTCCAAGCGTGTGTGCCGTTAATTTGGTTGGCAGCCCGGCTCAGCAGCCTCCACATCTCCCTCCAAACAAACCCCATCCCTCCACAACTAAAGTTAGCGAGGTCAAACAAACCATTGACATCAACTCATGTGAAACTTTATTGGCTTGTACACCAGAGATGCCCTTTTTGTTATCAAAGACGCGCACATTGTGAGTATAAAGGTTCTGTGTGTACTGAGGAAGAACAGAAAAATCTACACTTGAACAGCCTCGACCTATTCTGGTAATTAGAGGTGAATCTTCAGCAGCGAGTTTGACAGAGAAATAAAATCAATGACACGGATATAGGAACACTTTGTTAAACATGATTGTTCTCTTTCTCACAGACTGATGTCACTGTCTGTCACCAACTGTGATGCTGGTTAGTTTAGCTTACAACAAACTCTGGAAAGAGGGCTGAACACTGGCCTGTATCAGGTTTGTTTAATCCATACAAAAACTAAAATGTAAAAGCGACAAGACTGTGTGGAATCTGTTAGAACTTATTGCACCCTGTCAAGAACCAACCTTAGGTTTTTGTATGAACTGAACAAACAAGCAAGAATGTGTATGTAAGTGTTATCTTTGGACAGAGGCAGGGTAACAGTTTCCTTCCAGTTTAACATGAAAGACATGAGAACAAATCGATCGCATCAGCTGAATCTCGAAAAACTATCAGGTTTCATTGTCATACCATTAGCAGGAGAGAGGAAGACGTTCTTTACTAAAACATGTTGTTTTTTTACTGTCATGTGTTTGGATTTCACCCACAGGAGTCTCAACAAACTAAATAAATTGCAACCTTGAACAAATAAAAATAAATGGTATAATATAGGTAAAGACTGTAAGTTTCATGACCAAGACAATTTTCACAGTACCATTACAAAAAGCCTTTCCTGAGGATTGTCAAATGCAGAAAACTAACTAAAGTCAAAGTATTTCGGTGATTCAGGTGAGGAGAAAGTAAAGAAAACAAACATTTCAGTTAAAATCAGACTAAAGCAGTGAATGAGGAGAATTTTTCTTCATTATAAGACAGAACATGATAACCTCTGACCTCCTCCACAATCATTTCAATACGGTAAACATGTAATCGAAGTTTCATTTGCAACCAGTAGGTGTTAATGTATCTCTGTGTGTGTGTGTGTGTGTGTGTGTGTGTGTGTGTGTGTGTGTGTGTCAGCACCACTGCCAAATCCCATTTCCATAAATAACAAACTTTCACAGACATTTCTGCAAATGCAAGTTTGACTTTCAAGTGTGAATTTGTCATTCAGAGCAGACAAGCGCTTTCTCCCGACCTTTACGTGTGACTCAGTCACAGCTTTACACATTGGAAATACCACAAGACTAAGTGGCCTCAAGTAAGTTAGGTCCATGTCACACACACAAGCACTACAAATGAGTGTAAATTCTTCATCATCAGCAACAACAGCACAGTCCGGACTTGTGATCATCCTTCACATCTTATTGGCCTTCCAGGTCAGGTAGGAGTTCCAAGCAACAGCAACGACCTGGACGACGGCCAGCCTGCAAGGAGGAGGAAATGTGACGTGTTTAATCTGATCACCGGGGCGTCTGAGAGTTTCGTCGACGGGGAGGTTTTAAAGACAATAATAACAGCAGCTCTCAGGACAAATAAAGAGATTTTCACACATGAAACATGAATCACAAAAAAAATGTACAATGTTGTTGTTCCAAATATGAACACACACAGAACAAACATAAACCAACAAAAACTGAACTGATTTTTACTCTAAGATTTCAGATTAAAACACATAAAATACACAAACTTCACAAGATTAGATCCAACCATGAGTATATTAATAAAGCCGTAAAAGTCTCACCTGTGGTGGAGGGGAATGAAGTAGAAGTTGGCAATTTGGACTGGAGGCCAAAGCTGAAACAAACAGGCAACACTTAGATGCACTATTTACAAAAAATGATAAAATATACTACATATAAAATAATGTACTTGCAGGGAAAACTTACATAGTAATTAGAGATCAGTGCATCTGTGTAGTCCTGTGAACAAAGAGAGAAACGTAGTTGTATTAGCATCATAATGAATTATGTCACTTTTAATCTTCACAAAACAACTTCAGGCTAACAGGAGCTGATAAGTAGCTGAGTTAGTACAAAGTATTTTAGCACTAAAACGAGCTCCTGAGTTTGTTAAAAGCACCTTTTAATACAAGATAATTTGCTAAGAATTCAATCAGTTCAACATCAAAACAATCTCAGCTGACTGTTTGCACGACTCCCTCTGACTCCGGAAACGAATGCAGTTTGAAGCACAGATTACAAGTTTGGGTAAATAATTCAGTAATGTTTGTTGTCAAGCTCCTGTTTATGGATGAATATTTTATTTCACATTCACTGTCAGACCGGCACCTGTCACTGAGTAAATTCATCCATGAAACATGAGGTCAGTTCTCTGAGCTCCTCCGTTGCTGGCAGCAGCTTTATGGAAGACATCTTGAGAGAAAACATGTATTATAACTGTGAATGATAAGATAATATACCTGGTAAATAAGTCTTTTTCAATCACACATGATAGACCTTTGCTGTCTCCAGTTGTTGACTAAGGTGTGTTGGTAGTTGCTGCTAGTTGAGTGTGTGTTGATGTTTAATATCCGTACAGGAGCTTCAGGCCTCCTGCTCAGGTATAAACCTCTGCCCTGTTGAAACTGCCAGCGGGGGGCGAAGTGAGGGATGGTGATGTGCTGAAACTCCAGTTGGAGGGGAGTTTTAATCCAAAACAATCGAGGTTAAAGGGACTGTGAAAGCCAAGAATCTCAGTAGCTGGCCAAGTAACCCGCATGTATCCACATCTTTGTAAGACTCCTATAGATAGTTGAAGCACTGAGAAAAGTTTACTCTTTAAATGTAGAGTCAGCAATACTAATAGAATACAGGGAAACAAACAGACTGATCCACGGGGTTAAAGGAGATGGAGAAAAGAGGGCAGTAAATATGGCACATACCTACTACTGAGCTCAATATCAACAACTGTTCTCCAGAATCACAGCCTCTACCTTTAAAATAACACTCCATATCAAAGATGGATTCATATAAGCTCAGGAAATGCAAATCAAGTGAAGCTAGCTCTGTACTTATTGAGTTCATCCTCCAACATAGCTAGAAAAAATGTATAATTCGTTAAATTTATTCAAGAAATTAAAGTGAAGCTTGAAGCCAACAACTTGCTGGAGCATCACTGATTGTACTGGAGATTGTTTGGTGTTGCTCAGTGTGTTGGTGTTGCCAGGGTGTGGGTCTGATGGTTGCTAGGATGATGTGGTTGTTAAGCTGTTTTCCAAGTGGTTGCTAGGGTGTTCCATGTGGTGGCACTCACTGGTCACTAGGTCCGGTTACACACTGTGTCACTGCAAGTCCCAAACCAGTCAACGTCCTCGTGCTTAAACCTTTCTCTGTCTTTGTCCACACGAATGCAGATGTCTTGCTTCACGAATACATCCCTCTATGTTTGGGTAGAGGCCCACACGTGCCTTCTAAAGTGAAGATTTTGAAAGATTGGTTTGTGTATCCATGTGGGAATGTGCCACGGAGTTTGAGAAACAACGATGATACACCACAATTCAACCACGCCAAGTCTTGTGTAATGTGCATGTGCCTAAAACAACACGACAACCAGAGCAGATACACACTGCTTTCTTTACGTTTTGTATTGATGATGTGGCTGAGGAGGTTTGTTAGAGTGATTGCAGCCATTTTTGTGTTCTCCTGTGTTTGGAGATATTTTGTTAAACAATTCATGAGGACAGAGGAGGAAAATATTAGTTTTCGTGTGGACAAGGCCTGAAATAACTCCCTATTTACTCAGCAGTGTTTCCTGTCTGCCACTTTATTTAAGTGTATAAAACTGGTATATGATCTATACAGTGCCCTCAAAAAAACAGCAAACAAACTAAAAACAACTTTCCATAGCATTAACCACTGTATTCTATAGATAAAAACATTGCAGCTCATTCCAAAAAAACCTCCACTGGGTGTCTGATATGAAGCTAAGATATAAAAGGTGAAAGAATAAATGTACTGGTTCTGAAATATCAAGACCACACCTTGTACGTGGTGCTGAAACATTACAGACTAAATGAACTAACAGACAAGTACCTGCCTGTGTTACACTGATGGTGGTTGTGCTCCATAGCTGTGAATTGCCACATGAGGTACAAACATTCATGCTCCCCTCAGGATGAACTCTAATAGGTTTGGTGATTAGTTTCTCACCTAGCTCCACCTTTAGACCCAAACTTGTTCAAATTGTTTGGTTTCTGACTGAAGTAACGGCAAGGTTAATGATTATGCACTAAACTAAGGTGGTGTTAATGTTAGGATGTAGCTCACAGGACTATTGTTCCTCCCTGAGCTGCGAGCATGTCTGCAGAACTTTAGTTTTCGCTTAGTGTCGATTCACATCATCAGAAAGTTCATACTTATGTAGAGCATTAACATGTTTCAAATGTATGTGAATGGGAAAGAATCTAAATGTTAACGGGACAAACACACTGAGAACACGCATGAAAATAATTCAAAATATGTCTTGAAATAAGTGGAAATGTGGGTCGTATAAAGTCAAACTGAAATGATGAAACTAAGGGTTGTAGACGCAGACTTTACAGCCCCACATGAAAACAGTAAACATGAAAGGTGTGTGTTGTTCATTCACAAACTCTCTCTCTCTCTCACACACACACACAATACTGCCACACAAATTCCCTGTCATCAACTTAAAGGTCACCTCAACGTGTCCCAGCATATAAAAACAACAAGCCAATGTTCCAGTTACAATTTCTTTTCTGCCTTTTTTTCCAGGGTGAACCCGTTTTCTAATTACGGCTAAACAAGCTACTTTGACCACCTGAGGTGAAACTACGTCAAAATCTTTCCCCCTCGCACAAGGCGAGACATTTCCTACCTTTTCCAGAGGTTTCTAAGCTGCTTGTTTGCAGTTTATGCAGATACAGTGCAAAATATTAGTAAAGTTTAGCGGTTTAGGGATTTATGCTGGTTAAATTGAATAAAAGCAACATTTTATTTAATAGTTTAATACGAACTATTTTGATTTAACTTTCTTTGCCCAAAATTGAGTTCCCATTCAACACTAAATTAATATTTTCATTGGGCTGTAGGTGAGTAAGTAAAATAATAAAAAATATAATCAACTTGAATAAATGTTAATTTTGATTATTCTCAAAGAATGCAAAGCAGAAAAATAAGAAGAAGCCGCTTTCATCTGATAAAAGCTCAAACAAATTCCAAATTACATATCGTTTTAATTAATTTTCTTATCTAACAGTAAGATGACTCATCTCCCTGAATCGTTTTTTCCCCAGGTCTTTGTGGTAAAAAGTGGTAGTGAGGAAGTTAAGTTTCATGTTGTCTCTGCTCTCCAGAGCTTTCATAGCAGTTAGTCGTGTTTAATTACTATTTCTCTGTTACTTTACTTACAGAAAGTCCTCCTGCTTTTCCTGTGCTTTCTTTCTTTTTTCACCCACGCTATCTGGAGTGATTCTACTGTCAGTCTCTCCACCACTTTGGTACAGAAATTCTGCGTTGTGCAAAAAGTTTTAGGTACTGAAGGTGTTTAGATTCTTATCCATCACGTCATATTGTTGTCTGACTGGTTCTGCAGCAGGACAACAACACACAGCCAGAGTCATAAAGAACTATCTTCAGCAACAAGAACAAGAAGGACTTCTGCAACAGATGGTCTGACGCCCACAGAGCTCTGATGTCAACATTGTGGAGTCAGTCAGTGATCACATGAAGAGACAGAAGACACTGAGACACACTGAATCTACTGAAAAACAAGATAAGTATCTAGAAGAACTCTGCAAAGCTGTGTGAAGATTCTGTGAGGTTTTAAAGGCAAAGAGTGCTCACACCAAACATTTCCTTTCCACGGCACTTTGTATCAAACCTGCAAACTTCAGAGTCTTGAAAAGGGTGACCATAACTCATATTGGATAGGGGGATCTGGGTACAGGATCCTGCCTCATAGGTACTGTAATTTTAAAACACTAGTAAAGCCTTGTTGAGCACCTTGAGCTTGGAATGCATTGAAAAACCTGCATCTTGTGTGATGAACGTCATGTTTAACTAACTTTAATAATTCATTTTCATTCATTTTTGTTTAGATTTATTTACTAGTTTGATGAGATTTCTTATTCTTATCTTGCAACCTCGACTCATTGCAGGATGAGATAACTAGGATAAGACCCCCGAATCATAACTGTGACACATTAAATTCTACAATCTCCTTTTATCCAGATTACTTCCTTTTCTCCCGACTACAAAGCTGTGTATCAAAGCAATGAGTAAATACATGTAGAAGTTTTATGCAGCCGGCTGAGTCTCTTCAGGCAGCCTGTTCTCATCATATACCATTACAGGGCCATTTGAAGTTACATAACTTTGAATAACTGCAGCTGCTGAGTAAAGTGCAGTCAGTGCAGGTTCACTTCGCAGCCTGTAACATCTATACATCTATACATCTGGAGTCAAAAGCTTACTTTAACTTTAACAGGACAGAAACACTGAAAAGGAAAATTTGGTTACAAAAAAGAAAAAAAGAAAAAAAAGAAATGCAGAAACATCGATTGCAAGGCTCATCATGATTTGGGATTCTCAGTTAGATGAACATGATCGACTGTGATGCTGAAATTTAAAAACGCACCTCTCATAGAAAACTATTGGAAAGCTCTCTATGAAGACAAACCCACTTGGTTAAACTGCAGTGTCTATTAACAAGCAGATGGTTAACGAGTGAGGAGTTTTGGGTACAATCTGATTCACATTTTTCATTTTGTGAAGTATTCTGCTGCACATTTGTACATTAGCAGGAATATAACACGGCATGTAGGCAGAGCTCTGTTTATTTAATTGTGAGAGCGCAATAGAAGTATTTTGTCTCTAAAATCAGTGACTAATTGTAATAAATAAGCTCTCTCAAAACTGAAACATTCATAAAAATCGCTGTGATTATCATTTGGGCCGTATGGAAATATTTTGGCTACAGAAAAGATGATGATGATGATGAAAAACAGGTTTTCTGTCAGCAGTACAATCACCACATGAGGTCACACAATGATTTTGCTTTGTATGCACAGCTATAAACTATTTCACATGCTTTTGCCATATGAGACAGGTTTCAACCGACAGTAGAAAGTTTTTTAAAGTGTACAAAATCGCCTCAGTTATTCTAAAAATGACTCATTCTTTCCAAATAGATTACTCAAGTCATTTGGTGAAGTCTTTTTTAAGCATCATGCAGCCTAATAACACCGTAAACAAGCAACTGTTGTGTGCACACCAGCATCTTTGAACACACTTGATTTCATCAGTTTAGCAGTACAGCTGTATGTGCGCACACACAAAACTTATTATATTTAATCTGAGCAATAGAACTGGGATACAGCGCAAGAGTGAGCCGGCTCGGTGGCAGGTAAAGTCAAAACAGGTAAACAAGAAAGTCTCGACTGGAACTCTGAGCTGATTTAACAATCAGTCGGCTGTCTGGTCGGGGCCTCCATTAATTTTCATCTCACATTTCCTCACTGCCGGGCCTCGTTGTAATGAGCACATTTGTCATTTATTTTCTGTCCTTTCTGACATTTACCAGGTTGGCCTTTCAGGTCCACGCCTCTCCTTTTGTAAATAATTGATGGTGATCAGCGGAACGTTGGGTAAGCAAGGCGCTGACGGACGTTTGAGCAGCTGGCACAAGATGACAGTTAGCTCTGACCTGGCATACAAACACACACACACACACACACACACACGTATATATGAAGGTATGAGTCACTCCAGCTATTTCCACAGTCCCTCCCTCTCTCTCGTTTCTTCCTCCATCACAGGAAATAGTTTCTATTAATAATGGGAGGTGAGTGTTGGAGGTCAGAAACTGCACCTACGAAGAAAACCAAACTTCCTCTCTGTGTTCCGTCATTTACCTGAGCGATGTGTAGAAAAAACACTGTTCTCCAGCCAATTTGTGTCAAGTCCTGAATCTAGTTTTACTGCTTGAAGGTTACGCTCTTGTCAAAAATGTCGTCTTTTATGAATACTGCAGCTGAAAAACAAAAGGAGTGAATGAAAAAGACTGTGGCTTCTGCTGCTACTGCACAAAATGAAGCCTTTTTCCATCTACATTTTAAATATATGTTTTATTTTTCATTTTGTTAGGTTTAAAATAAATTATTTTCATGTACGGTGACTTACTTTTTCTGTGTCTTACTGTATAAATCCTCCCTTTCTCTCGCTATACACCAGTACAGTCTGAGTTGTACCTTTAATGTAACATTCATAAATAAAAAATGAGCTGAGGGCAGATCAGGTCAAACACTGAACTTTTACCTCCAGTGAAGGTAATGTGGATACACAGAAAGATTTCCAGGATGAACTAAACAACTTCACCTGCATCACTATCGTACCGATGGAGCCCTCAGGAGAGCTTAAAAATGAAAGTGGAGTTGAAAGACTCTTCTGATGACAGTTGCTCAGTAGCACACAGACTGAAACAACTCCTCACACCACATTGAGTTTTAGCATCTTTCTTCAGTCAAGTCAGTCGAGAGTTCACTTAGTGGAAACTTCTGTCGACTGCCACACATACAAACACAATAAAGTAATCTATTGCTTGTCTTGGCCTGATGCTGAATTGACGGATGGGGGGGTGATAATTGTCCCCATGAGAAAATCTCCTTTAGATTCTGCAAAGCTAAACCTGTCAGCACATGTGGGCAGACAACACTTGCAAACAGAAGACATGACTGAGTGACATGCTTAAAATTCTCACTAATACAGGTCCACTTGACTAAATGTGCCCCGCTGAGCTCTGTATCGTCTGTCTGATGGCAACTGTTCACACTCAGAATACAGAGTATGTGGTAGATCCAAGAGGATTCTCCAAGTAGTATATGCTGTTTGAAAAGAGACTGAAGATTTTAATGACTTCTCTACAACTTTTGAACCAAATGCATTAACTTTGATTTAGATGACACAGAAATGTTTCCAAACTTTGCAGTGAGTCCATACCTGGTTCCAACCTCTGAGACAGCTTCATAAGAACACAACCCATACTGACATCCATCCATCCATCATCTATACACCACTTAATCCTCACTAGGGTCATGGAGGGCTGGAGCCTATCCCAGCTGACTCAGGGTGAAGGCAGGGGACACCCTGGACAGGTCACCAGTCTATCACAGGGCTACACTTAGAGACAGACAACCAAGCACACTCACATTCACACCTACAGACAATTTAGAATCACCAATTAACCTCAACATGTTTTTGGACCTTGTGGGAGAAGCTGGAGAACCTGCAGAGAACCCACGCTGCACAGGGAGAACATGCAAACTCCACGCAGAAAGATCCTGGGTGTCCTCACCGGGATGCAAACCGGCGACCTTGCTGTGAACCGAGCCACCTTGCAGCCCCCATACTGACATGATATCTGTAAAAGGATTCACTCTCTGGAGAAATTGAGGTCAACATGAATATTCCAGATTAAACTGAGGTGAACAGTGATTGAAACTTTAAGGAGCATGCACTGGTAGAAATTCAGTACCTACTGTGTTTAACTAAGAGTGTCTGATCTGATCACTGCTGTACAGAAATCACACCAACCAACCTCCTGGCTGTGAGGACCAACAGCTAAAAGCTGTGACACAAAGGGACCAATAATGCTGTGATACACCACGATGTGCTCCTGGAATAAAGCTCCCTCACCCTCTTGAGCTTGGCGATGTTCTGGTCCACCGTCAGTCCGTTCAGAGCACCAGAGATGCAGAGGAAAGCTCCCAGGAAGCACGGAGCGAAACACACCTGGAACGACACAAACAAGAGGAGAAAGGAAGAGCTGATGATAAAACCATCACTGGAAGAGAGGGAAGAAGAAATCAAAAGATGAAAAAGAAGGAAAACCAACTAGGTTTGTCACTGAACTGCAGTGTCTCACAGCGATTATTTATTTAATGCTACTGATGCAATTAATCAGTGTGTTTTGACAAAAAAAATTGAATCAGTAAGAATTAAGGGACAGTGTCCCTGGCACTAGTTTAAAGAGGCTGTAAGAATCACTGTCTAAATCACTAAAGCTTCAACTGGCTGAGTGCAAAAGATGTGTGAACTCTCAAGATGATAAACTGAATGAAGGTGTTTGTTTATTAAAAGCACATGTACAAGAAAAATAAGGACACGCTCATGAAAAGTATAAAAAGCATTTAAAGTCAGTTTTAGTTGAAAATGTACCCCTTTATGTGTGCAGCCAATGACTTTTGATTGTATGACAGGAATCAGTTTTTTCTACTTAAAAAAACATTGCCCTATTTCAGTGCATCTTTAGTTTCTAAAGGTTTCAATAAAAGCTGATTGGAAACTTCTATTATTCATTGTTTCATGTCCAGAGTCGTCCCACTTATTTTCTGATCATTATATTTGGCTTGTTTTGCATTTTCGGGGCTCTGTTGGTTCTGTTTGAGGTCTATTACTTCTTCTGATTCTATTGCTAGCCACATTGTGGAAACTAACCAACAAAGAAGAAGAATTGAGAATAAAGAATGCAGATGTACTTAATGACGCTCCAAGTCATTTCGAAATCCTTTCCTCACTTTGGTAAACCACTAAAGAACCCCTGATCTCTGCTCAGTTGTTCACATGGGCAAACACAGCGAAGAGGAGCTGCTCCTAACATGAAACTTACATGAACAGTTTGCTGACTTCCTCCCGCTATTCAGGTCTGACGCATGAAGACGCTGCAGCTGCATCACCTTAAATCTTTCAAGTCGCCATATGGCACTTTGTCTGTTGTGCATACTGAGGCTGAGGGAGCAGCGTAGAGTCACTGCGACCACATAACTATTCAAGCGTAGGAGTGGATCCTTTGCTCCGGTAAATATTTCAGTAGAAGGAGAGATGAAAGCTCTGAAGTCTTGTTCTGTTGTGCTTTTAGTTTAACCTGCATCTGTCCTGACACGGTTACAACTAGAAAACCTCTCGGAGAGCGCAGACCTCCGTCAAGCAGCTCATTTCCACCATATTGTGATTTCCAGCCACTGTTCATGTCCTGTATTCATTTTATCTACACTATTAGATTCATGGAGCATCAAAACATACCTTTAGCATTTGAATTAACATTGATATCATTAACAACAAGCTGACAGTGATGAATGATCGTTCTCGCAAATGTTTTATACACTTATTTTTGCAGTTACTTACTGGCTTTAAGCTGTTAGCTAGTTGGCAAATTAAAATGTACATAATTTATGATGAAAAAGTTTAAAGACAATCAGAGATGGTCGAGCAAAAGGGCCCTGATGATTTGAGATGGAATGACGCATGTATGTTCCTAATCAATTAAAATGATCCAAATTTAAGCTAAAACTAAGACAGCAGTAATAACAAAGTGTGAAGTGAAAAAGCTCGTATATGTTGTGTGCTGCAGATTAGCTGCTAAGTGGACGTAGCAGAGGTTAAGAAATACTCATGAGCCACATGATCTGCCAAGTTAGAGCGACACAATGATGGGTGGACTTTGTTAAGGAGTAAAAACTATGAGCCACGTAGTCTGTCATTAGTGAGACAGAAAAATCAGTGGACTTCGATAGAGAGTTAAAGATCATGAGCCACCATCTGTAGAGGCACAACAATAAGCGGACATTGTTAGGGAAGTAGTCTTCCAAGTCAGCAAGAACGAGACCGAGAAAATCTAGACTTTTGATGACGACTGTTGGTGAGCTGGCTGTGTGTGTAGAAGAGCCACTAGTGTTCAGATGTGTGTTGTTGTGTAGTTTGTCAGGAACAAGCTATATAAGAGTTGAAATCAGGTTGAGGAACCTGAGGCCTTGTTCTGCTAATCTGAAGGTGAGAAAGCCAATCCAGCTTTAGTAGAATACAGGAGATGCATCTGGTTTTAAAAGGGAGTTTAGAAATGTTTATCTGGCACCACATTTTGAGGATACCAAGTTGCTGCAGTTGCCGCAACATCCCAGTGACAGGACGGTCTGAACAGGCATTGTGGTTTAAGTAGTAAAGTTAATCTTCTGTGTTCATGTCACAAATTTAAGCTGAAGTTAAAACAGCACTAACAACAAAGTGTGATGTGAAAAAGCTCTTATATGTTGCGTGCTGCATGTAAAAGTCATGTTGGGGACAGTGTGGATGAGGGTGTGTTGACTGTGCTCATTGCTCGTTGGCTTCTATCTGTATTGTGTTTGTTAAAAAACATGGCCCAGGCTAACACTAGTAGGCAGAGGTACAAAGAAAGCAGTATAAGAAAACGAGAGCAGGTGAAACTGACATGGAAGGCTAGATTTAATGATGTAGAACCAATTGAACTATGAGCTGTTTTTTCCTCGTGAGGAGGAACAAGTGTATTCTTTGGTAAAAAGGAGAAACACTCTTCGTGCCCACTGGAGAACAGACCAAAGGTTAAGAAAATCTTATGAGCCACCCAGATTGTATTCTACTTGCCTTATTTGAATGTTATTTATGTTGCCTCATCTCTATAAAGAAAATGTGAATTGTTTCTCAAATATGAGCATTTGCTGCTTCTTCTCTGTTTCTATCACTTTTAATGAAACATAACTGTACAGTTTTCCTCTGCCAATCATTCCTGCACTTCAAATGCAGTCCTCTTCCACTTTACGTTATCAGTCAAAGACAATATACAGTAATGTGTGCGTTTAAATAGTTATTGTATATATTTTGAGATGTAGTGTGGTCTAATATTTGTGTTATTTCTGTCTGTGTTACACTGTTTTCTTATCAGCACCGTTCACTGAGTCCTCATCTTAATTGGTTTGTGATTAATGTGTAAACTGGAAGTTATTATGTTGCAATTTTCAACTGGGCTCAATTAAGGAGAGTCATGGTGGTGTTGGTCAGACATACAAATTACCCAGAACATGACACCTTGTGATGGGTGTTTTATTTATTATTATTTTCTGATATTCTGTAGATAATAATAACAAACATTGTTTAGTCTAGACAATAATGGGCATATTACTCACTAATGAAAAAAACTGGTCATCTGTAATTTCATTATGTTCTATGCTGATATCAAAGTACAAAAGATGCAACAGATACATTTCACACTAAAGATTCGGGCTCTGGTTGGCAGCTCTCCCTCACAGCTCAGCAGCTCAGTACAAAAATGAACAAACTTTATATTCTCTTGACAGTTTCCTCTTGTCAGTCTGATACAAGAAAACTGTATCTGAGCAGTAGGGACTCATTCACCCTGTTAGCCAAAACTAATGAGCTGAGTCCGAGTGGAAGACAGATCCTCATACACAGAGTACGATCATATCATTGAGCTTGTCTCTACTTTGTCTCTTAGAAGAACTTCAGTTGAGTTTGTCTGTCTTTAACCAGCAACACCAGAAGAAGAGAGGACCAACAGGTGTACGTGTCTCACCTGGTCAACCAGCATCTTCTTCATAGCAGCACTTTTTGTTCCTCCAACCACCAGCCTGTCCAAAACTTTGTACCAGCTGCCGATGACTGGACCCTTTGTAGTAAAAGAAGGAAAAATTAGAATCATTGCATTAGTTCTGAAACTCATTCTTTTATAAATAGACACTAACTACACTGTGATTAGAAAAACGTTGTTGCTGATGCTGCACAAAATGTTAAATGAGGAATGTAGGGAATGCATGAAAAAGCACACACCAACTTTGTCTCTGTTAGTATTTACTACACTGTGGTGTACGCACAAATCAAATCGAACTGCACCACTTTACTTGTCCAACTCGGCTAGTTGCTGATGAAGAATGATGTTTAAAAAAAGTCCCAGCCTGCAAACTGATGGGATTTGTTCTTTAGGTTCGTTCTATATGGAAACCTCAGAAGTCTAAATCCATGTTTGGAGCATCATCAGCACAATGGTACTGACTGTTTATTTTGCTCATGATATGCCTTCTAGCATGTATAGAAGGAATAAAAAAAAAAAAAAAAAACAGCATATGGACATTTGATATTCATGGGAGGGCGTCTTTAAACATTACTATCTGCATGCTGGTTGCACACAAAGTGAATTAAACTAACAAATGGATTTATTATTTATGTGAGGGAGCTTGATACATGATGTATGACTTATGAAACCGTCGTGAATGAAGTTAAATATAGCCGCCAGTAAACATGTTGTTTCAGCATAACATTGAAAGCTCACTGGTGGAGCGTAAGACGATTACGGAAACATAAATAAACTTTGCTTCCGTCACTGTGATGCAAAGACATGTGCTACTTGGAAAATGAATTGTGCAGCTGTCACAGGACTTGCCTGGTGAATACAGGAATTCACAAGCGTACAAAGGCATGAATGCACACTGTCATGTGGAAAAGAGTACATATGCACAGGGGAACATCCATCTATTATCTATACACCGCTTTATCCTGTGTAGGGCCACAGGGGGCTGGAGTCTATTCCAGCCAACTGAGGGGACACCCTGGACAGGTCACCAGTCTATCACAGGGCTACACTTAGAGACAGACAACCAAGCACACTCACATTCACACCTACGGACAATTTAGAATCACCAATTAACCTCAACATGTTTTTGGACTGTGGGAGGAAGAAGGAGAACCTGTAGAGAACCCACGCTGCACGGGGAGAACATGCAAACCCCACACAGAAAGATCCAGGGTCGAGATTTGAACCCAGGACCTTAAACCACCATTTAAACTGTTCACATAGATTTACAAACCTGATTTAAGAAGCTGCTGATGTAAACTGTTTCCAAGAATATATTCATTTTGCTTTACATTCATGTACTCGTGTTAAACAAATAATCAGACACAAGAAGAAGAAGAAGTGTCTGTTTCAATGAAAAATCTGCATCTTGAGCATCCGGCTGATCCTGTGTCTGATATCTGCTTTTATCTGTGTTCTAATTAAAACTGACCACGACTAGAGGCTTGTTTTAGGTGGTTAAAATAATCAAAAGTCAATAATAAAAGGTGATATATGCATTTATCTCATCTTCTTCTTGTTTCCTGAATATTTTACGTGTTTGTGTGTTTGTTGTTTATGGAAAAATAAAGTCAAATTATCACACAGCTTGCCACAGTCCTACTCGTTTTTAAATACACTTTTAAACACAAGCCAGGAGGACACTCACCACGAAAAAGAACCCAATGCTCATCATCTTAGCCGTCCGTTGCACGTTGTGATGAGCCAACCCCCTCCTCTCAATCAGCTGCTGGGAGAGGACATCACCGACTCCCACTAGAGATCCTGGAAGACAAACAGAGTCCACAGTGTGTCTCCGTCCACTGAGCATGCTGGTACATGGACACGTTTGTTGCCGAGTGTCTGATTCTACAGTGTTGAGGAAATTACTGACTGATGATATCTCTCACTTGAGGGAAGAACTGCAGATGTGATTGTAAAGAGTTGGATTTACTGTGAGAAAGCTCCTGATATCATTTATCTGGGTAATAAAGGCACAAGATTTAGCAACGGTTGATGTGACTAAGAGGTTCAGATGACAATCTTGAGCTGCAATGTCCCTGGTTTGAGTCTAGCTTTGAAACTTTGCGCTATCTCTTGCTATGGTTTGCAATAGAGGCATAAAAATACATAAAATACAGTTTCAGGCTTGGTGTCAGAATTTAACAAAAAAAAGAGGCATCATTGTGAGCACATTGTGACACACAGCCCTGATAAATGTTTTATTATTAACACATCCAGCAGAAACACAGAGTAACATTGGTCTTTAAGCCTGATTCAAATCAACAGATGATAAACCTTGCACACAGATGTAAACTAAACGATCTGCTGAGGGGATGAGCTTCAGCATGAACAGCGTAGAAAAAAAAGGGAAGAAACAGCAGAAACTCCAGTGCACAGAAGGAACATCTAGATCATCAGTTAAAAGCTGTCAATGATTACATGAATGAATGTTTTTTTGTAATTGCAAAATCTGTACTTTATATCACTTCATTTCAGTCGTATTCAAGTTTGAAAACACAAATTATAATATGGATACATTAGAGCAAATAAATATTCACAAGGCATGCAAGTAATAATTATTTTTATTGTCAATTAGTCTGACAATTATTTTTATGGATGGATGAATTAGCTGGTTGATTCATAAAATTTCAGAAAATGATGAAAAATGTCTATCAGTGTTTCCCAAAGCCCAAGAGAATGTCCTCAACACTCTTGTTTTAACCACAGTGCAAACACAATCCGTTTACTGTCACAGAAGAGGACGAATTCTCAAATCAAGTTCATGATCTCAAAGAGGCTAAAAAGCTCTGCAGAGCTGGTGATACTTCTCTGTGAAGTTTTCAAAACAAGAAACATATTTCCATTACATTTAGTCATTTGATTGATTTCTATATAAAATATCAATTGTTGAAACTTAAACTTCAATTTATCTCCTTTTGGATTCAGCCTGTGAGTACTAAAGCTCTCAATCTGCAAAAAGCTGCAGCCCACCAGCTCTGTATCCACACCACAGTAACAATATGCAACCTGGTGCAGCCCACGGACCACTGTAACACCGACAGCACAGTGTGATAACACAGACCCAGCTGAACGACAGGTAACCTTTCCCTAAAATCTCACGGGAGAGCCGATAAATCAAGTCAGGTTGGACAAACGGACTCACGGGTAGAACAGAAAATGTCAATTGTAAAGCTTCAGGGGAATAAACAGAAGCATTTCCTCTGTGATTTTGACTCACGCACCTTGACAGACAGTAAATCAGTAACAGCTCAGAAACACACATTTTGTTTGTGTGTGGAGGTTGAAGTGACTGTGTCGCTGACCTGGCAGGTCTCATGAGAGTGATGGACAAAGAAACAAAGAAAGAAATATGGGGTTGAGCCATTCAAAGAAATATCATATTAAAAAAAATACTGTCCAAATGTGCAAATCCCATCAAGTCACACCTCAAAATGTGTTGCTGTAGACACTGAGTAGCCCAATCCTTTCCTATAAGTGCAACTCACCTTTCTTTCCAATTTTAATGCTGACAATAATCATTTTTTGCAATAATTAACATTGGCCAGGAGGAGCTTTTACAGAACATTTTAATGTAACAACAAAACTGACTTTGGATCTTTCTTGGTATAATCTGTCATCAGTTCATCATATTATCCTATTACACGTCTCCACATAACTTTTTTTTTTACATTGGTTGCCGCTAACTTTTTCATTTAGGTGCACCAGCACATCATGCAGGTGCATCCAAAACTTTAATCATCACCATCTTTGTCACTTCCCATACACACTGGTTGTTTTTTGGCGTTTTGTCTCTGTCAGGACAGATCTCTTGTGCATGATGAGTTTTTGGAGACATGGTGCTTTATTAATGTTTCAAATTGGACAGGAAAGGCACTGTACCCAACATGCTTTCACTGCACTCTTTGCCATAAATGTGAAGTGTAATGTGCCTGCAGGTTGAGAATTTACTTGAGGATGTGGGTGTCGCGGTGTGACCGATGCATGTTCAGAAATTAATGTAGTTTATAGGGGGTGGTATGACCTTCAGTGAAGCTACAATGTACAGCAACAGGTCCCTTAACGGTAGTCACTAGCATGGCCTCTAGTCCCCACTCTGCTAGTGAACATGCAACTCAGACAATGTCTAGGCGTTCTAACGTCAGATTTACCAAATCAAATGATTTTATCTACCTGTATGTGTCGTCTTGAGACACACACAGACTTGTTAAACGTCAAGGTGCACCGATGCATAGACCTGTGTTAGACATTTGTGAGAAGTTTTGTTAATAAAGGTGTGTTCTTGAAATATGGCCAAAGATGTGTTGTGTGAGGACACAGTGACCTTTGACCACCAAATTCAAATCGGTTTAATATTGAGCCCAAGTGAACAGACAGAGGAAATTTGAAGAAGTTCTCACATGGGTTTTAAGAAATATCGTATTCACAAGAATAACAGATGGACAACCCAAAAACATAACGTCTACGGCCACAGCTGTCCCTGGCACGAAGGCAGAGAAGAGCTTTACTAGCTGCAGCAGCACAATGTCTGCATAGGTTTAACTCTGTCTATCAAAGTAGCTGAAGGTTTTATTCTAAACTATATTTATAAGGCTTTTCTGGACAAACGTCTCACAAGTCTTTGCAAGGCTTCACAGAATAAATCTTTCAATTATAATCTTAGGTCACCAGATGTATATCTGCTGCCTTTTACTTTGTTTTTACCTTTGTTTCAGCATTTTGACATTCCTAGTTTTATTAAGAAGCATGTTTTGGTAAATGCTTTCTTGCCTTGCCTAGTATGAAGCTTTATACATTGCTCCCAGTTCTTAGCATTGTTTGATATGTGAGCCTTGTTCTTGTAATGCTGGCAGGCTGGACAGATCACTATGTAAAAAAGATGCTGTTAATCTTCAAGAAACTCACATGGTTAAATAAAATAAAACTAAAAAATTATAGTTGCTATTATCAGTTGTATTTACTCTAAGCATAGGTCTAATTCAACAAACAGAGTGGACAATTTTTGTTGGAGAAAAACCCAAATTATCACAAAAAACCTTAGTCTGTTTTAAGCCACCAAACAAAATAGGAATTATTTAAAATGTTTTTTTTTTTTTACTGTTGCCCTATTGGTCATAAAACCACACCGTCTGGAAAGACTCTTTCAAGACTCTGAATGCAGACTGATTGTGGTTGTGTTTTAACATTTATTTTACTTGTGAAATTAAATTTAGTCTTACAGTCTGGAGGACGAGGGCTTTGAAACTGTATAAAGGCCACAAACTCAAAAACTGTAAGAATTGGATTTTCTGTTCAATCTTCTAAACAGGGCCCTCAAAAGAGTCGCTGCTCACGTACATCAGACATCTGCCTCCATCTAGTGGGGAATAAACTGGACTACCAACTGGAAACCTCAGGCTGTTT
This sequence comes from Stegastes partitus, assembly GCF_000690725.1. NCBI lineage: Eukaryota > Metazoa > Chordata > Actinopteri > Pomacentridae > Stegastes > Stegastes partitus. The sequence goes on from NW_007578362.1 coordinate 35,601, forward strand.
AAAGCTGCACTGCCACAGCTTTTGTACCACAAAAATATGAATCAGTTCTTCAGGTAATCAGACTCACAGGGAGTTTAATTATGATTATCATTTGTTGTCAGGTGTAGATGCACAACAGCTGTAACATGCCTTTGGCGATGATGAGGAATCTGAAAATGTTGTTCTACGTGTTACATGTACATTTATAAACAAAGGTTTACATTTTTAGAAAACAGTTACCTAATCACACGCTTAAATAAACTCTGCTGCTGCCATTCTTTTTGTTTGCGCAACAAATCAGCTGATATTTGTTTATCTGCTTATTTCATTTGTAACCCACCCATTAATGGTGGTTATTTTGAATTATCTCTGTCAGCATACATTTGGGTTGTACAAAACACATCCTACAAATAATGACTTTATTGACAAAAGTTCATGTTACCAAAGCTAAAAATAGGCATTTTATAATTCCTCATTCTGACTGACACTTTCTAAAGACTGAAAAAGACTGAAAAAGTTTGGCATTTACTCAATGAGGAGGAGAAAATCTTAGCAGGCCTGAAGGCAGCAAGAGTTTCATATTTTCAGAACAGCTTTTTAAAATAGTTGCTCTGCTTTTCCTCTGATTATGCTTTGTTTACTTGTTGCATGCTCCGTGCCTAATCTTGGCCACAGTTCAACAGCCTTTTTCTTTGTTGATTCTAAAACTGAGGCCCAATGTGAACTGGAGTAACAGTTACGAGAGATGACCAGGAGTTGAACTTTGAGGCCACGTCTACTTGGCTGACTTTATCCTGAATTAAAACAGTAGTTTATGTGTTATAAAAATAACTTGTCTGCACCTCCTCTGTAGTTTGAAGTATGACATTTGCCTGCTGCCTGCATTTGCTTCTTTAGTGCAGACTAGCAGCTGTTCGATATATGTAATGTGTCAGAGAGTTTATTCTTACCAGCGGTCACTATCTGCACCGTCCAGGGGTATTTGCTCATCAAGGCCTGGTAGGATCTCCACAGACCTGCCATTCTGCCTTCCTTGGATAGAAAAGAAAAATAAATCACAATGGGGTATTTCAAAAACGTGATTTTCCACTTCCCCACCCCGCCCACCGTCAGGCAACGTGACTCAAATCAAGCAACCTACTAATCAGCCCCATTACGTTGTCCATTACAGCATCTAGATTAGTTTAACTAGTGGGCTTCTTTCAGACTGAGCTGAAGGTTGACCTCAAGAATTCCATGTACGACTTGGAAATTTTAAAATTTAGCCCAGACACCGACAATAAGTTTAAAATCAATTCAAACTGCTAGCTAATACTCTCCACTGAATTACATTTAAAGGTCAACTAAATATGACAAAGTTTAGCATCTTATTAAACTGTGCTTCTCGGTGAATTCTGTCAATGCCGAACTAAATAGTTTGCTCAACTATTTCAGTTACAAACTCTAATTAGGTTTTAATTGATGCGTAGTTTTATAAATATCCAAAGAAACTTAAAAATGTCATATTTTTGACTCACATTTGGTGCACCGGTTGGTCTCGTGCTGGCTAAGCTAACCTAACTAGCAAACTCTGCGGTGCTTTCAGAGCCTCGTTACCGACGTGGTTAAATCACAGCACTAACCAACCAAACCTAACTTGACTAACTAGTGGCACGGTTTAATTACTTATAAGATGCAATAACGCAAGAGTTACAAGCAACGTGAGCTGGAAGTGTCGGTTTCATAATGTTTGTGTAACTTCCTGTTAAATAATCTAACTAACATACCTGAGCTGTATATTTATGAACATGAACTCACCTTTACTGCTCAACGTGTTGCATTCAATGTCCGTTAATTCACTGACCACTGCAGTCAATGTAAATAAAATGTGTACATTCCTGTGAATGAGCCCGGCTCCAGTTGGAGATGCCTTCAGGGCTCCGCATCAACTCCGACTTTTGAGTTCTCCAAATCTGAAAGCGTGTCGTCCCTCATCCAGAGACATTCAGTTACACAATTCCTGTTAAAATGTGCACTCCATGTAAAAGTATGTGAGCGGTATTTGATGGACTGTTTGTAGTGCACTGAGAGAGGCTTATACTGTTTTAAAACAGTGTCAAAACTTTCACATGATTCTTTTAACATATGACAATTTCAAAGTACCTGTATATGAGTTTAAAACACAAGCTGCCTTAGTTGGAGCCTTTTATACTTTCAATAGAGGAATTTGCTTGTTTGAACGCAGCTATCTTTTACACGGATCACTCCTTTTTAAATGAAAGCCTACTGTTGTTAATACATTAAACATCAGAGGGTAAAGACTAATATTCTGGGTAGTTTTTGAGAATAAAACTTAAACTGTGCCACATTAATCATAACAATTTAAAGTTGTTACATTAATATATTATCGCTTTGTCAGGTACGACTTTTTATTTTTATTTTTTTTAAGTTTGCATTGGAATTTGCACTCGACTTTTTGTTTTTTTCCCCCCAAATAGCATCAAAATAGAAAGTATTAGTTTTGCTGTACGTTGCTCTGACTCCAGACCTTCAGCATGTAATAGCAGGAATAGCACATGCAGATTGTCCCATTAAATCACTCGTAACTTATTGGGACTCTTAGCTGAGCCATCATTAACATTATCCACTTGTATGTTTCCTGCAGTGACACGATATAACACCTGTCCCAGAATAACTACATCAACTTTTCTCTTGGAAATATTCCTTTTAAGGGCATGAAATCATTTTTTGATGTGTGTGTAAATATATATAAAGAAATGAAAATTATATTTACACTGTTTTGAAAATCAAGGTGCAAAATGTGAAACGGATGGTTTCCGACAGTATCTGAAGGCATCACAACAACCGAACCTGGCGTCACTTCCCCTGTAAACAACTAAACGAGGCCAGTGCTGCCATCCAGCGGTCAACTCCAGTATTACAGAAGAATCACAGAAACAGAAAGTTGGGCTGTTTTAAGTTATTATTATTTTTTAATTCTGTACAAATGAAGCTGCACATACAAAACCAAACTCAACAGATTTTGATTACAGTGAACATTGTGATTTAGCAAACACAGATGTAACTGATACTAATAAACTGTGGAAGGCCTTATAGAGTGCCTTAATAGAACAGAACCATTATTAGCTTTTAAAACTCACCAGTCTGCTTCTTAAGAACGCATCACTTTTTCCGGTAAACCACCTTCCACAAAAGTGACAGTAGCTAACATTTCATTCAAGTTATTTGTTGCAATCTGCGTATAATTACACGTATACAATGCGTTTTCATCGACTCAGAAGTTTGCATAAAACATGTATGGATGTAAACAGAATGGATGCAGTGTACACTTTGAGACTTGAGCATAGGAGGAACTAATGCCATCTACACAGCAGGTGCACCTATACACTTAGCAGCAGGTACACCAGCAAAAGCCTTTGAGCAGAGGAGCACCTGGAGGGAAAGTAGCAACTTTTAGTGCTTGTTAAGTTTGTGTTTGACAAGTTGAGGTCGGCACTGAATGAACCCTGTTGCTAAAACGATCTGGAATGAATGCAGAAAGAACATGAAAACAACAATATTTTCAAGTTGACTTGCTGTCTTTGAGGTGTTGGATTTGCAAAGAAGCCCTGCAAACAATAGAATAAATAAATAAAACATATAAAATGGCCATAAACAGCAGCAATAAGGGTCCCATCAGGGCCTGTTTCTGCATATGATAAAATCACACACGTAATGCTACTGAGACTTCAAGCCCATGACAAATTAGATCTGAGGATACCTAAAGAAAAACACAAGTGCTGTAGTTTTGTTTCAAATCTTGAAACTATATTGGCAAAACCATCTTTATGCACCAAAGTGTCATTTGGCCTCCTGGTTTCTAAGATTATCAGCTGCTTTAAAGAGCTTAGATATGAATGTTTCTGACATTTACACCAGTGGTTTATACAGTATAAAGCATTTGCAAGCTAAATATTGGACCAATCAGCAGCTCAAGCTCAGTTAAATATTGTTTCTTTAAAGCAGACATTTTTAAAAGCTCGAAAGTCTCCATGACTTTAAATAAAAGATGCAAAAAGAGGACGACTGTAGCTCTGTGTTATTGCTATGAGAACCTGGTGAAGTAAAATCTAAATATAACAAGTTAACATAAAAGAGGAAATTTCATGTCAAATCTTTGAACTTTTCACTTATCAGTTTCCTTCTTCAAGTACAAGTCATTGTTGTCCCTTTCAGTGAAGTTTGCCTGAGATAACATCATTTTAAAGTACAGACAGCTGCAGCATCAGCAGCAGAGCAAAGCTGTAGCACGCTAACGCTTACAAACAGCTTGAAGCTGAGAAGAAAACATCGTTACACTGCTAGCTAGCTGTAACACATTACTTAATACTACATAGTCGCGATAGAGACCTGTCCTTAAAGAAGAAAGAGTTATTTTCTGTTTGTGCAAAACATTGTTACATCATTACTGACTGATCGAACAACATTAAGAATGTTATTTTAACAACATCTGTTGAATCTAATGATTAAAACTGAACATTGCTCTAGTCAGGTTTTCCCAGCGAACCAACTCTCCAGCTGGAATTAAACCGATAAAATAGTTTTTTCTAACAATGTGTGGCTTATGAAGGTAAAGAGATTGACTGTGCAAAATCCTGAAAGAAACTCAGAGATGTTAAGGCTCCTCCAGTAAACTGACAGTATGTAAATTTAAACATCAATGCCGAGGGTTTAACTGTAGCAACAAAAACACATCACTGGCAACGTTAATAACATAATCGATTATCTCTCTCGATAGGTAGCTTCAGTTTTCCCATTTTTGAGAAAACTGTGGAATAAGTGAACTTGTTGTGAAAGTGTCTTTTGGAATCCAACAGAGGATGGACTGTATGTGTGTGTGAAAAGGTTTCAAAGTCAACAAACATCCCACATCTTGCAGGACAGGTAACACTTTGACCTTTGGCCCCTTTAAACTTTGCTGTAAACTTGGATGGGGTATTGACTGAATCCTGCCAGGCACAAATCTCCTCACTGACCTGATCAGTAATCACACTGACCTAACAGCGAAGCTCATTCTACTGATGGGAAGCAGTTTGTACAGCGTCACCTCACTGATCAGGAGGATGTTGACGGGGCCGAGCAGATGGGAGCCGGATGGTCTGTTTCCAACTGTTTTCGTGGCTAAGTGCTTTTGTAACAGCCCTCCATCTCCGTGATTGGTCGTCTCCTCAGAAGTCCATCCCCTCATCGCTTTCACACCAGTCTGACGGAGCATCGGTGCCAAAGTAACGATCTCCAAAATTACCTGAGAAGAAGAGCAGGTGAAATGAGACGGAGAAATGAGGAGGGTTGCAGTTTTTTTGTGTCTTGTACTTTGGTACTCTTGTAACCTTGATCATGCTTCCTGTGGTCACACACACAGACAGATGTGATAATTACTGACACGTAATTATTATCATACAACTTTCTAGTCAGCTTGGAGTCCACTGGGACACGTGGACTCCCGCTTACTCTTAAACCCAGAAAGTATAAAGCCTTAATTATTCTTCTACACCACAGATGTGAAGTTGTTGCTGTTATACTGCTCTTCCTGTCTGCTGGTGTGTCACACATACAAAATACGTCATACCCACACATTCTGTGCATGCACACTACTGCTAAGCATGTGCACTAATGCCCTTTGTAGCACAGATGCAGTGCAGACACAAATTTTGAGCTGTACAGGGACGTCTGCAGAGGAGTCCGCACAGAAAAGCACAACACTGGCCTAAAAATGACATTGAGCCTCAATTATATGCCCTTGTGAACACGAACAGCAGCAGACACTACAGATAAAGTGTTGATATTATTATACTATTTTTTTGTATGCTTGGAATTCACTGGGAAGACGCTTGGACTCTTGCAGACTTGGAAGATGACAAAATCTACACTAAGTGGACTCTAACGGATCGTCATGGACCCTTGCAGATGCAGAAAGTATATTAGTGGCCTTAGGCTCCTTTAGTTGGTGTGTCTGTTTCTGTGTGTTTCTCTCTGCTCTCCTTTCCTACTTTCCCTCAGTCCAACCAGTCGAAGCAGACAGCCACCTGCCTGTTGGAGGTTTCTTCCTGTTTAAAAGGATTCGGGTTTTTTTCCAAAATCACCAAGTGCTTACTTAAGGAGAATCACTTGATTGTTTTGGGTGTCTCTTTATACAGTAATATAGTTTTAATTTTATTAATATAGTAATAATATAAGGTCTTATCTTTACTATGTGAGGTGCCCTGAGATGACTCATGTTGTGAATTGGTGCTTTTTAAACACACTTAAACTGAATCCAGCTACATGAGATGCAGGTCTGAAACCTAAGCCCTTATGGCAGGTTTGAAGACTTACATGTTGTTGTTCTAAATGATTTGAATAAACTGCATTTGTTAGGCTTTTTTCCATTAGCAACAAAGGATTTAAACATTTATTTCATCCTAAACACACACTGTATAATTCTTAGCAGTGTGTGTGGGCATCAATGATCACAGAAATACTTCTCAAGATTCAAACTGGTGCTGGATAACAAATAAAGTTTCCACAAGTATTTCTGTTGAAAAATATTTTGTGACTGGGTCTTGGGAGTAGCATGTACGTCGGCCTTGAGTTTGACATGTGCTTTCGGCCAAAATTGCTGTTTAAGTTGTGAACATTTTTGATCAGGATCCTCTGACTATGTATTTTAAATATTTGTGACCATGACGTGTACAGTCAGGACAAAAACATTTCACCATGGATTGGGCAACATCTAAAATTCTGTGGTCACAGCAGGTGTATGTATTCAACTGTCAAACACTAAGCAGCTCTGACATCGCTAGGTTTTGTTCAGAAGTGCTGCACACTTGATAGTTTTCACCCACAGAGCAGTACGGCAGCAGTTTTTGACTCGACATATTTCACTGGTGATTTACTCTTTATTACCTATACTGACTGATCTATATGTCACTTTTTCTTATAGTCCTCCAGTGGCTGCCAATAAAGGCTAAAAATAAATTTTACAGCTTTGCGCCGCTGGCTGAGCTGTACATAACTGAGCTGTTGAGCTCTTACAGTGGTGCAAGGTCAGTTAAGTCCTGGTTTTAAGGACTCTGGGACATCCTTGTTCCAGTATTAAAGCCACAGGTGATGGTGTCTTCCCTGTTCAGGACATATCAGGCTTGGAATAACCTCACATCACCTGTCTGATAAACCGATTTAGTTTCAACTTTCTGCAACAGCATAAGATTTGTACTTACTGTGATATTTCTGTCTATGCATTTATTTATATTGTGTGTCTGTATGTAACTGAAGATTAAATAATATCTTTTAATTGTCTGTTGAAAAGTGTAACTTAATTCTCCCAGATGAAGAAGAAACTGTATCTCCTCACCAATGCCTGGTATGATGTGGAACTGGTCGTTGACCTCTTTGTCCACAGCAGTGGTGATGATGCGGACTTTAGGGAATGCGTACGCCACTGAGTGGACGCCCATCTCTGCCATTAGCAAAGACAACAGAAAGATCTTGTCCTCTGCTACATCGTGGTCCTTCATAGAGGAAAATAAAGAGAGAGAAATGCTCATTCAAAATGAAGAGAATTATGTTTTTCACAGAATACCAGAAGCGGACATCAACATTTTGCCATTAAAGGGATGGGGCTGGCCGAGAGCCTAGTTTTTATCCAGTTATTTCTGTAAAAATGAACATGTGTCAAACTAGGCACTTTCCAAAAATGTTGCACTTTTCCAGCATGCCACTGAAGACAAGCTTTACCAGAAAGCATAATTTGGAGATTATAAAACTAAGTGTTTTTGGAAATGAAAGCGACAGAGTTGCGTTGACTTACCAGCAGAACTCTGACGGCCATGAGAGCAGCAGCTCCGGTGGACACGGTGCTGTCCATCAGGATGACGTAGTCTTCACTGATGTCTTTGGGTAGACGAAGGTAGTGAAGCTGGAGGAAGGACACAAGAAGATATTCTGATATTTACTACCTGAGCTATGTGATTTATGTCAGTTAGCGTTGGCTTTTTTTGCTAACTGAGGAAAAGTATATGCGCAATATCAGTGTTGATGGATAGAATCAGTATTGGAAGCCAAAACAACCCAGTGCTAATAAAATGCATGTGCAGTTCTCAAACTTTGCAGAAGCAGCAAAAACACATTCTCTTTGAATCAACACTTGAATCTGCTTTGTGAATATAGGTGACAGTGTACGCAGCTGACACAACGGCTGCAGTGTTTAAAACACACATACCTCTGGTTCTCCAGTGTCATGGTTGGTCTGAATGAGGATCTTTCCAAGTCTGATGTCTTTACAAACTGCCATCAGAGCTTGCTCCATGGTCTCCCCCGCTCTCAGGATAGAAACACCTGTGATCTAGAACAACAAATATCCTGGTGATGTTTACTGGGGTATGCAGCTTCTCTGGATCTGACATCACTCAATGATCAATCATCTAGTATCTGCTTGACATTCCTTAATACAGCAGGAATTGCTGTAAAAGACCTTCAAACTTGTTTCCCAGCATTTTTTCTAGTTCATGATACTTGTGATAAAACAGAAAGTTTCCACTTTACATCAACAGCTTGTGTTTGTAGTATCATCTTTGTTCTCCCTCTTATCTCCTGTTTATGTCTCTAAGACGTACATTAGAGGTCAGTAAGGGACAGAACAGCTGGGAGGCTTGTCGTGACCACAAGGATACATTGTCAGCCAAATAAGCAGACTTACTCTTTTACCGCTCAGCCTCTTGCCCTCATAGACGCCACCCTGAGGCGTCTCCACAGACACAGGCTGGAGAAGGCGAGAAGAATGTAAAGGAAACAAAATGAAAAAAACAAATATTGAAGATTGCAGTTAAACCACTGTGGCAGCTAGTCGCTACTGCTACAATAGAAATGTTACAAGTCAAGGTCAGAACACTAACTGTGCACCAACACACTGTAGAACTCAAGCAACAGCAGAGAAAAGATGTCGCACCTGTTTATTTTAATAACCAACCTTAGAATGAAGTGGAAGCACAAGGTCAGTTTACAATCTTCAGACAAAAACTCACCTTGAGAGGCAGGAAGGAGAGAGCATGTTCTATCAGAAGCCTCATTAATCTCTTGGAGTAGAAGATAAACTCGTCTCGGTTAGTCTCCTTGTTTCTACACAAACACACACAGAGGGCAGGAGTAAACAGGATGAAAAGATTACGTGTCTGGTAAGAAATGGTTCGAGCTTGGATAGTTCAGGACACATCGTCATCCTTGCCTGCTATGGGATTTTTGAGAAAGCGGTTCTATACACCACCTGTCCCCTCCCAGCTGATCTTGACGCACACATCACCTTTCTTAAATGACAGTCACACTTTGGACAGACAGCTGTACCTAATCTGGAAGCAGTGCAAGTCCCTGAATCTAGAGACGTCCGATACATATTGTTAATGAGTGACAGTAAAATAGACAGATTGGTGCAGCGTCCATCGTAGGTGTGGTACCGGACCACCGGGATGAAGAGGGAGCTGGTTAAAGCTCTTGATTTACCAACCCTCACATCTGGACATGAGCTCTGGGTCGTGAACAAAAGAATGAGAGTGTGGACACAAGTGGTCGGAACAAACTTTCCAGGCAGGACTAACTGGGAGGTAACCCCAAGGTAGACCCAGAACTCACTGGAAGCATTACATATCTCATGTGGCCTGAGATAGCCTTGGGATACTCTAGAAGGAGCTTAAAAATGTTGCTGGAATGGATGGACATTGGTAGTGTGAGAGTGACTTCTGACCTGATGATGGTGTGCATGCCGCGGACCTGCGGTGTGCTCTCCATCACACTGAGGGTTTTGGGTAAAGGCTGACCCTGGTGAGCCGAGGCCAGAGCAGATCTGTTGAATAAAAACACACATTTAGAAACACAAAGTAAGTGATGTGTCTATCTCAGGAGTATTAAAGTAACAAAACTCCAACTAAAGATGGTAATAATCACATATTATCCTGGGTTTGAGTTTTAACTATTCAGATCATTTGAATAATTTCTCGTTGAGCTGAAAGGTTTTTAATTCAGGATTAAAGTAATACTTTTTGAAGGCAAGTACTAGCATTAGATATTCTGATCACTGCAGCGATCAGTTAGATTTATAAGCCTGCTGACTTGTAATACCTTTGAATATGACTATTTCTTTGCCAAAAAGACATTTAGACAACCAGGAGATAATAAAAGTGTTTTATGACACGGTGTCCAAACCTTCCCTACATACATAAGTAGGTGATGTGCTACTATCTTTCTAAGCAGTGATCCAGTCAGCTGACTGCTGAGCTGTAGCTGTCTTGCAGTGTACAGCAAGCAGTCATTATTTAACAAACCATCTCTGGCTGCTCTGATGCACAGAGATGTACTTTGATTTTAAATCCTTAAAACTCATGTCAAATTAACTACATTACCTTTCACTACACAGCATATATTAGATGTATTTCTGTCCTGAAAGAGGGATCATTCCTCAGTTGCTATTCCAGAGGTTTCTTTTAAGTTTTCTTCCTGTTCAGGAACAAAATTATCATTGTAATATTTTTGCTTTTTGCAGAGTTTTTGATAATCTGAATTGTAGACTGAATTGTACAGACTGTAAAACCTCCTGAGGCAAATTTATACAATTTGGGAAACCACTTAGAAGCATCAGACTGTTGTGACAGAAAAAATTATCGACTCCAAAACAGCGTAAGAAGCTGAATAGCTCACCACTTTCTGCAGTAGCTACTTGGGTTTACTTCTAACTGACTTTCCATTATTCTATTTCATGCTTAATGGCTTCCTATGTAAACACAACAGAACCATGGTCAATGACTTAGACTAACGGAGGCACGTTGTTTATCACACTGAATACTGTTTTCTTTGTTTTGGTTTTACAGTGAACCTACTTAAAAGTTTGTCATAAAACTCCTGACTTTTTGTATTACCTGGTTTCTACACATCTAATCTAAGCGTACCAGATTTCAGTTTGATGTGTGAACGTGCTATGTACGCATGGTGCAATTAATTGTGATAAAAATAAGTATAAAGTAGGTTAGAGGATACTCTCGCTAATTACAAAACAATATAACAAAGAGCTACTTGTTTCAAACACCAGGAAACAAAACATTAAAAGGTTTAATGAATGACCTGCAAATTTTCAAAATATCCCTACTAGCCACTACATACAGTACGCTGCTTCCAAAACACATGCTGACTACGTGCTGTACAGAACAGATGTTTCCAGATGTTGTTTAACTGTTTAACCAGGGGCTGGTTTCACAAAGAGTCTCTGTGTCACTTAACATTGATGTTCATCAGTAGCACAAATCTGTGTCGCCATTGACTTTCTTCATTAGGACACAGTTAAAAAATGCAGTCTATAGTAAGTATTTTCATTGTTCACTCCATTATACTGCTATACTATAAACTGAGTAAAGTTTTTCAGTTTTTGTCACCACCAGGTGGCACTGTTTTGTTTTAACTTACAACAAAGATATCAAGAGAAAGTAGTGACGATAACTGTTCAGGATTACAGTTAAGTGCTCTAACTCCTGGTGTACTTGAGCGTGCCCAAGTACATCAGTTCAATTTACAGCATCCTCGTGCAACTGGCCCCTGATTCCAGTGTTAGAAGAGCTGCTGTGATCTAAAAGCAAAATGCTGAGTCTGATGCAACAGCTGGTATTCCATAATTAAGCCATTCTTGCTAACAGGCTCCAACACAAGCAACCCAAGGTGTTGGTACTTCAACTGTGAGGTGTCTGGATTCAATAATGTCTTAAAGGTACTGTCTGTCCTTCAGGACATTTGTTTTTTTTTTAAGCAAAAGAAAGGCGTTTTTGCTCTAGTATCACTTCAAACTAGGGGTGGGAATCACAAAGTAACTCACGATGTGATATCATCACAATATGATGCCGATGATAACGTGGTGTTTGATTATAACTATTCTGTGATACTGAATACATTGTTAGACAATCGTCTACACGACACGTTACAGTACATGCAACTGAAGAAGAAAAAACAGCCCTAAAATTTAAAAGTCCATGAATTACTCACTGCAGCGTGCCGTCAGCGTTTGTGTGTATTATCAATAAAATTGAATTTTAATCTAATTTGATTTCTTCTTCACCACAGGTTAGTTAACTTCTGTTTAAATAAACATAGTGGCAGTGTATTAATAAAACATTGCAAGCAGAAGTGATGTATATTGCTTCGTCAATATTTTGTCCCACCCCATCTTTAAACATAGCTGTGCGTTCTTTTATTGCCAGATACGGTTTAGGAATTAATTCTAACAGTGTGTGCCATCACCTTAAGGCTACAAAATGCAGAACAAGAAAAGCAATTTTGACAATTAGCAAATGTGCCACACAACACTTTCAAACACATGCTCATAATGTTCAAGAGCAATGAGAGCTCAGTTTCTACTGCCGTCTAACAGCTGATCTGTGTTTGACACATGCTCTGTCACTAAAAGAATTAAAGCATGCTTTTCTTTAACCAGAACTGAAAATCAGTTGAATCATTTCTAGCCAGTACAACTCAGTAAGTCAAATTTTGGTTCTGAAAGGCATCAAAGACGACTACAGTTAAAATATGCAGTGCATATTTTAACAAGTTCAAAAGGCGATATTTCATCAAAACTACAAGACTTTAAATCTGTGCTTTCAAATTACAACAATGACAAAAGATGCACAAGGTGAGCCTCACATATCCCAGCGGAGCTTCCTCTGAAGAAGGTGACAGATATTCATTTGATGGAATTAAAGTGTTTAAAGTGCAGAAGGAGTGCAGGTGGAAAAACATACAAAGGACAAGAGGGGGAAAAAAAATAAAGGGAAAGGAAGAGAAGAACAGTATTAACAGTGAAACAGCTCCACCACATCACCGCTGTGCAACGCTGAACAAACACTTTGTCGTTCTGCACTGAGGAGCAGCTCAGTTCAGTTTATCTTTAAGCGAGTTCATTTTAGATGACTCAACTGTTCTTGACCTAAGATGCTGAAAATTAGTTTCAGTCTATAAACAGATCGTGATCCTGAGTTTCTGCACATTTACAAAAACTTCAACTAAGAATTGATCTCAGCATTTATAGCATGACGTCATCTCTTAATACTCTTGGTTAGATTCACTCTGCAGAACCAAACTCACTGAGGTGGTTTTTTAAAAATTCATCTTGCTTCACAGGTAAACTTTCTGTTTTGTCTCCAATCACTTCAACCACAGCCTGTGAGCACCATGTGATAAACATTTTTTTGCCTGTTGCATCTCTTTGTGGACACAAGTTTTACTTTAACATGAATCAAGCGTCTAGTTACTAAAAACATCTGCCATTGATGACATTTGACAGGGTCCAGCTGTGCTGGGCTGGCTGCATGTTGGTGTGGTTATATGTGCACAGGACCTGAGGAACTTCAGAAACCCAATTCATCCCATTTTCAGGCAAATGATGCTGGTACTTCATAACTGGTGTTCAAATAAACTGTTTTTAGCTCACACTATTACTACTGTAGTTAAGAGATGAAATGATCTAGGTGGTGTTTTAGAGATCAGCGGAGCCACACAGGTCAAGAAACATCCAGCACTTAAAATGACCTGAAGCAGCTTAGCAGCAATACTGAGGAAAAAGCAACACTTTTGTGAGACAAATCACATTTTACAATGATTGGTGACATATTTTTCTTGATTATAGGAACAACTGGTCAGAAGGAGGCTGGTGGTGTGAAGAGGTGACTTCTCAATAAATCCTTATATTTTACACTTTATCAAACAACAATCTCAAAGGGACAAAAAGACTTTAGAGAGGAGACGGAAATCATTGTTCTCTGCACTGATGATAGAGTCAGACAGCATGAAAGGCAAAGTGGACATAAGTATAAAGTTTTACAGAGAAACCAGGAAGATAAAGCACAGAAAAAATCTGTAGTTTGGCTGCTATAAAAAAAGAAAAAAAAAAGAAGAAAAAGAAAAAAGAAAAAGAAGAATGGCTGGAAACAGGTTGAGTATAGTAAGAGCACGAGAAGGAAGGAGGAGAGAGAAGATGACAGTAATAAAAAAGCACTAACAGTCGTACCTCACAGTGATCTCACGCTGGAATGGTTACACAGCATTCAGCCAGGCAAGGAGGGGTCGTGCACGCACAAGGTGACACACACACACACACACACGTGTGTGCAAACAGTGAGAAACATAAGAAAAACAAAACATGAGATAAGCTACTCTTCAGGAAAGCATAATGCACAACATAAACCCCCAAAAGAAAGTCAAACACTTAAAGTTGAATTAAAGTTTGTTTGTGAAAACGTTTCCAAACTCTAACACCTCAAGTGTGAAAGTTAATTTCATGTTTGGTTGGACAAGAGCTCAATAGCGTCATACATCAGCTTTTAGTGCGATTATAAAACCGTTTCAAATTAATTTACAAACAAAATGAGTGAAAACAATAATTTCCTAAGTAGCATCTGTTAAATACATTCAGGCGCCGGTGTATTTAGCACACCTGCCTAAAACTATGTGTATATTCATAACTGAAATCTTTGCAACTTGCTAATTGCATTGTCCACCACCAACATAAATGCAAATAATAGAAACACTTTCCTGTATGATGACGTAACAGGTCAAGAGTTGAATCAACACTTCTGTAATTCAGTTACAACAAAAAAATACAATGAGACTGCATTTAGTTTGCTTTGGCTTAGTAAACAGAATAAAACGGCTACAGATAAAACTTCTTATTGACACTGTGCAATATTAATTTCATGATGTGATTTCAGGCAGTTCATATAACCCTAAAAAACACAATAACATTTTTACAATATACAGCTAACAACAAGATCAAGAAAGAAACAGCAGCATAACACTGAATAATGATCCCAAAGAGTCTGAGTGACAATCTTAACTTTTTACATGTCATAACTGGCCTCAAAGATTTGGGAGCATCAGTTCAGCGTGCAGACTGCTTTGCCTTGATATTGTTTTTGGCAAAACCTTGACTAAAACCTCCGTTTGAGTGATTTGGCATCGTCCCCTCTGGTGAGACCAACATGTTACTAAGTGTTTATCCCATCAGAAAACACAGTAAACTTTCCCTTGATTCCCTTTTGTTGTTTTTCTGTCTTCTGTCATTTTCATTATATCGTGTAATGTACAGAAATAGACTTTTAATGCTTTCAGGTTTTACAGTAAAGACCTGAATGTGCTTTAAAACAAAGGAATGAAATGAATTCTTGTCGTGCTGCACACACATTTCTAACCTCTGCACAACAAAACGTGACTTTTAATGTAACAGAGGCATGCAGTCATATCAAGATCAACAAACCTGTATGGTGACATACAAGGAGAGCAGATAATAGATACTGTAAGCATTACTGCAGCCAAGAATACACTGACTAACTAATGTGGATAACGAAGGAAAAAGAGGTGAATCAAGTCCATTTAGTCAACACTTGACAGCATCATGCTAACCTGTGTGTGTGTGCGTCCACTCATCCATGTTACATACTGCAAGTGTGATGCACGTGAATGTGACAAAGGTTGTATGTGTCCTGTTAGAGGCCTTGAATGAATATGTTGAGGAGGGGAACGGATCATAGTTAGTTGTGGGTCATAAAGCGAGTTCATGACAGTACAATGGGGTGAGGAAAGATGGAGGACGCCTCTCCTCTCCCTATAGGCTCATTAATCTGAGGTACCTACTACCTCTGTCCCACCAAGATCACTGAAGCATAGAAGGTAAAAAAAAAAGTTAACGAGGCCTTAAAAACCCTACAGTAGCTATCTGGTTAAGAATACAAACTGCATGAAAAAAAATCTGTTTATTTTTAGTATAACTGTATCATCTGTAAAGGGAAGCAACGCTCATAGTGTCTTCTATGCTTGATTTCTCTCAGAAATGTGAGCATCATAAGGCGGGATGTTAATGAGGGAGTTAAATGTTTTATTGCAGACTTTCACCTACAGAGGAAAAGCAAGAAAACCTGACCTTTATTTAATGTGTTCTACCAGCAGAGAGGTAAGGTGACCGGAGTCAAGAGAAGCTTGGCTCATTAGAAACAGTCAACCCAGTGTTATATTGTTAAACAATCAAAGTGCGCTGAATCACCCACATTTTAAATGCAAGTAATGAAATGTAATTACTTTGAAATGGTAGAATAAATAAATTGCTGCTATAATCTTGATCTGTTAACAGTGCTGAATATGTGTTTTTTAATCCTCTCTGACTGAACCTGTTCTCTCCACTGACTCTAGGGTGACTGGCTGTGGTGTTAAAATGCTGCTAATAGCCAATATTAAAAAAGAAAGTATGTAACTGTGCTTCAGATTGCAGATTTCCACCTTTTTGGAGGCACGTCTATGGTCACTTGACAACCTTAAGTACAAAATTAATTCTCTTTTAGCTCTTTGTTTGGTCTCCACCAGCTCCAGAGAGAAATATGTGGCTGTTTTGCCTGCTAATGCTCCCCTATGTTAAACAGCTAAATGTGCCTGTTTGCTGTCAGTTACAGTTAGCTTTTACAACTTTTTTTCCTGCTATAGCCAAAAAACAGCCCAGTGAGAGGAATGAGAGGGAACTAAAACAGTAAATTTATGTACCAGACTGCTAAAAAGTGAACTGAAACTGGCTATAAACCTCTGCAAAGCTGAACAGAGTAGTAAATTTCGTATCTTTGAACCCTTTCACACTGTTTCAAAGCTGTCACTTGAGATAAAGTCACTGTAAAATATCTGTTAAAGATGCATAACAACTCTTTTAGATTTACTTCTTGCCAAAGAATTATAGTGGCACTAACACCAGCCTCAATGTCAATCAGAGAATGTAATAATCCACTACAGGACATACTGAGGGAGGGCTGGAAAGTATTTATAATGTCAGAAAAATGAAGGGAATTAAGTTTTTACATGTTCAATTGCACACATATCAACAGAAAGGCTGATTATTACTGTGTGATAAATGTTGAGCTGCTTAGTGAAATATATTTATTTAGTAGCTCTGTACCTACAACGACTGGGAGCCTGACAAATTTCAGATTTATAAAAGTCACAGCAAATCATTCAGATTTTTCAGAAGTTAAGGATTTGTTCCATTTTTACTGTTGTGATATGAGCAAGATACGTCAGCATTAAATGTATCTACCCTCGTTATCTATCCGATACACAGACAGATTTTCTGATGGATGTCAGAGTTCAGTTTTCTGTGGTACGTTTTTGGATTTCTATGTTAGGTTTGCAAGTGCAAGTCCTAAAAATGGACCGTCTTCAGCTGTTTGCCTTTAAAGCTCAACAGGCCATGTCCACATAGTTCCACACCAGCATGTTTCTCCAAACTGCATTCTCACTTTTAAGTAAATAAAAGATTGCTGCAAAGCATCTAAAAGTGTCCACAGTGAGGCAGGCTAGCAGGCTTTCCAAACTTTAAGACATTTTAGCTTCATAAATAAGCACAAGTTACTATGTATTGAGAGGTGATCGATGAAATCTAAGAGGTTTCAAGTAAAAATGTAGTTATTATTTTGATCACCATAAAAAACCCTGTTTAAAATATTCTTCACTCACAGTACAGAAAACAAATAGCGATTCTTTCATCAGTACATGCAGTTGAAACAGCACTTTTACCACAAATAAACCCTCACACACTGAGCAAAAAGTATTAAAACAACAAAGATAGACTAACATTTCAGCTGATTCAGTAAAATCCAGAAAAACAAGTAGAAGAGGAATTATTGGGAATCCTTACCTTCTCCAATTGGCTGTGTACATGCTGAACAATCAAATCCAACGCTACAAAGTTCTCTCCACCTACAAATAAAAAAAGTACAGGACCAAAATTTAACCAGAACTTTTAACTAAAGCAGTATTCATTTGGAGTCGAGCATCGTCTGATATTTTTCAATATCAGTGCCGATTTAAGTTTAGTGGAATTAACGTTATAAATAATGTTGCTTTACTTTTACTTTGGTATAAACACTTTTCAAAACCTAAGACTGACAGCAAAGAAGCTTCACTCAGACGTCACAGAGAATAGAATGTAAAGGCCTAGCGCTTCCAATATTACTTTCTGTGTAGTTAACCTGAAAGACTTCCACTGACCTCTGGGAACCACGATGTCAGCAACCTGCACCGTGGGCTCAATGTACTGCTCGAATGCCGGCTTCACAAATTTATTGTACTGCTTGATGATGCCGCTGATGTCCCGTCCACGTTGAGAAATGTCCCTCTTCAGCCTCCGTATCAGGCGGATGTCTGAATCCGTATCGACAAACACCTTCATGTCCAGAAGCTTGAAGACAAGAAGGCAAAGGGAGAAATCAGTTAATTAATCTGTGTGTGGACCTTTTTCTTTGACTGCTGCTGTTTATAGAGTCGTCCTCAAATGTATTCATACCCTCCCATTAAAGCATGATGGGACCTGTAAACTAATAGTTAGTTGAACAACCCTTTGAGCCAATCACTGCAATCAAGTGTTTTCTGTAACTCTCAATCAGACTTCTGCACCTGTTGGCAGCTATTTGGATTTTGTCCCACTGCTCATCAACAAAGTGCTCTGATTTGTCCAGGACAATTTATTTATTTATTTATTTTAATTATTCTTTTCAACCACAGCTCAAAAGCAATGTCTTATTTCAATAAATCATAATTTAGCAAATTTTGATTTATTACTACTTTTTTTAATGGAAGGGTATGAATACATTTGAGGACGACTGTATACACTTTCAGACAGTTTCCCAAAATGCCTTAATGCCAATAGGTACACACAGAACGATGACATACTGCACAGCATCATATCATTATACTTATTAGACCGACTTTGTCAGAGGTAACAAGATAACACATTGATTTCTGTCAAATAAGGAAACACAGGCTCAATGTCTTTATGATATGCAGACCACTCAAACTGGCGGGCTTCATCACGCCCCAACGGCCAGGGACAAAACCTGACTGATGCAAAAAAAACATACAAACAAACGGCAGAAACATACAACAATTGTACATGCTTGACTTTTTGGTGTCAAAAGAGCCAAAGGCTGTGCTGCTTTGTTCTGCTAAAAGTGAACAGACACGTTGAGTTGCTTCCACAGTTTGACATTTTCCCAGCAGAAATTTGACGTTGGGGTCAGGATACGTTTATGAAAGCGAGGAGACATCAGTTATCATGGTCGCTTTAAAGAGAAAGTCGGCCCCTGATCTGTCAACTAAGCTCCATTAAACTGAACCTCAACTCAGCAAAACCAGGAAAAATCAATGAAGCAGCTTCACAACCGGGGTGGAACCACAAAGAAGGCAACAACCTCGCTTGCAAAAAAGAACTATTGACGACTGCAGAAATTAAAAGGAGTTTGCGAGTGATTTAGACAAGGATGACAATGAGAGTACAGGTATAACTCAGTTGCACAACAAGCCAGTGGATTCTGGCTGCTGTAAATCTGACAAACTGACCAACCCAAAGATGGCATGTTGCTGGATAAGCACAGCTGTCAGCTCGTAGGAGGATGTGGATGAAGGGTGGATTGTTCCCAAACGTTAGAGAGCACTGCTGAGGCTCTAGATCATTTTCTAACCTGCTCTGAAAATGCCCTAGATAGGTGTGTGTGTGCCCCTTTAAGACCCGTAACAGCCACCTGAGTATTGGACTGCATGATTGACCCATGTGCATTCTGAGTAGCCGATGACAGTCGACCTTCTAGCAGGTGTAGATTCAGTTTGGCCAAGAGCATTGTTTTCTTTATTGTAGACCACACTCAGCTACAACTTCAGTTCATTAAAGAGTTGAAATTTAAAGGGACCTGAATGCTTCTTTCATCCTTTACCGGATGCCCATGGCGGCTGTAAATACTAGAACCTCATAAATTCAGAGACATCACAACAAGGGCTGCCAGTTCTACCACAACGATGAAGCAGGAAAGCGGGAAATTTGGGCTTAATTACAGTCACAATTAAAACTCTAAATCTAAAGTATCCTCATCTGACAAGGAATATAAGGTGTCCATGACTTGTCAACTTTCTCTACAATATGCATGTGGCCTACTGTGATGTCGCAAAGAATGAGAAGTGTTAGCCCCTCCTGAGTGAGATGAATGTCTGCCTTCATAGATTCTGAAAACATGAAGACCCTCACTCTTCTCCCTTCACAACCTTGGACCATCTCTACCTTCATCGAACCTACCAATAAACCCGTTTTAACCTTTTCAATGCTTAAATCTGTGACCTGCTTTTGCATCCAGAAATATAATTACATTAATTACTCTATCTGATGTAAGACTTTGTCAAAATGAACTAATGATAAATGTCCCAGCTGTAGAAAGAAGTATACTATGAGAGTGTTTGACAATACTCAGGCTGGTGACAGCAGACACAAACATATATTCATTTATCATTTCTGAATAATTTCCAAATATCGTGCCGTAAGCTTGAGTAGAAAAAACGTTGTTCCAAATTACTTTTGGAACACATAAGGGTCGGCCAAAGACGAAATCTGAAGTCTGTAGGAAAGCAGTAATACAAACACAACAATGAATCCTTGCTTGGCTTTCATGAAAAATCTTATTTAGCAACTATGAATTAAATGCATTGTAGTCACTTGACATTTCCTGACTTTCTAAGGTCATTAAGGATCATCAAATTGCACCAGTAAAGGTACAGTGTGTAACACCAAGGAGCACTAAAGCGTGTCCTCTACACTCAGGCAAGAGAGGGCTACAGTCTTAATTAAATGGGAGACGTTTTGTTGGCCATCTTAAGAAGGATGTTGAAGAATGAAATCACCTGCATTGTAAGGAAGCATGAATGTAACTCGTCTTTTTAAATGAACTTACCATTGACGTATTGACTCAGATAATCATTTGAATGTTTGAATTGATTGATGTTTGATTGATGTTTAATTAAAGGTCCCACAATGTGAACCTCTTCAGCAAATTATTGAAAGTCTCACGTCTCCAGTCTTTAATTTCTGAGCACAAAATACTCCAAAGATGGTTCATTTCACTAAGACTGTGTGACCTCTGGTTTTAGCCTTGTTCTAATCAGGTTTCTTTCAACGCAGCTGAGCTGCTGCTGACCACGTACCCTTCAGGAAAAAGACTCTCTGCACGAGAAATTTCCAGCGTGGAGCGTAACAGTTGATTGCAAGGCAGCTGACACAAATGTGAGTGTGGCTTTGAAACTAGAACTTTCTCTCTATTGTAACGTTGTCGCTGAGAGTCATTTCACATGGAAATAATGCAGAATTCACAAAGGCGATAACTCATTTGTATGGTGAGTTTGTCTGGGTTATGAAATTGGTAAGCAGCTCAGAGCAGCAGCTGTAACGTTAACATGTAGTCTGAATGTGCTGCTTTTTACTCGCTATATCAGACTTGTTCTGATGTCTGACAAAAGAACAAGAAAAATATGTAAACAAAAAGAGCTTTATTGGAAATTAAGATGTTTTATAATGCAGTTTATGTGAGCACAGAGAGCGAGAGAGAAGCAAACATTGTCAGCAGTGGGCAGTAAAGAGGCAGGATTATACTACGTTTGAGCTCGATGACTACTGGTTTCCATGTAAAAACTGGATACGATTCTTAGTGGCTTGCAAAGCTGGGAGCCTATCTAGATAGATCATTATGGGACCTTTAAGTCTGATATGGAGAAAATGTCCTCTCATGGCATATGCAACTTTTTGTATTTGCACATAATTTGTTGAAACCCTTTTATGACTTCACTGATAAAGAGACACAGGAAAGGGGACCAAAGAGAAGGGATGACAGGACCTGTGCTGATGACTTCAGCCTTTGTAAATTGGCTGCATGCTTGACAAAGTGAGCATTCAGTGCCATTTTAATCAGTAATACAAACAGCAATCAATAGATATATTGGCATTTAGAAAGGTAGATATAAATCATGATTAAAAATTCAGTTGAGGAAAAAAAGACAGTAATAAGTACTTTTAGGCAAATCCAACAATTTAATGATCTGAAAAACAAGCTACTTCATCACAATACTGCAAAAATCCAATTCAATCTCACCATGAAAAAGCCCTATGTAATAATTTGCAACACTGCACACAACAGTCCAGCACCATTAGAGAAAGCATTAATGGTGACTGACAAAGTCCTAGCTCGGTTGTTTTTCCTGTAATGTCACCAAATCATAACACAATGGAAGTGTGACGTGGCGTTCAGACACATGCAGCATCTCAGTTTCTTAAACCAGACCTCTTTATTAGCATATCAGATTTGTTACGACAGTTCACTTCAATTACAAGAATGGACATAAAACACAATTAATCACAGCCGACACTGTCTCTTATTAACTGAATCAGAGGGTAATCAACTACCACAGCTGGGTCCCAGGAGAGGCTGCCTGCCTTATCAGCACGGTCCAGCTCTCTTTTACGCACTCACACACACACACACACACACACACTTACTTTCCCACAAAGAACTCCCCCTTTTTATTCTTATGGATTTCCTCTGAACCACAAGAGCATCTTTAAAAAGAATTAATTTACTCCCTTAAAAACCCAGTCTCCTCTTCACATGCACACACTTGAGGCAGTTGGTTGCTAAAATGCAGGATTTTAAACCAGAGTTTGATTTGAGTCCATTTTTGCAGTGCTTCTTCATTTATGCTTTGACTATTTTATGTACAAAATACAAAAAAATAAATATATATCGCTATATGGAATTATTCTGTGGTTCTCCCAGGATGTAATTACCACCAAGCCTATAAAATGTAATCACCAATTTAACACTAGGAGGGACTTCTTGCATTAATTTTGTTTTACAATGACATGAAATGGTCTTTGAGTTAAACAAATAAATGGATAAACAAAATAAAATACAAGTAATCTTACTTTTCTATTACATTTCTATAGCTATGGTCTGAGACGGTGACTGAGTCGTATCTGATAATTCATAAAAGGCGAATCCCATCCCGACTGTCTGCCATGTACATATGAAATAACTGATCTCAGAGATAAAGTCATACTTATTTAATTTCCCTTAACAGATCAGAGCATTTAGTTCATTATAAATCAGTCTGTTGGTTGATCAGCTATTGGCAGATCCATTAATCAGGTGGGCAGAGAAAAACTGAATCCCTAAATGTTGTGGTAGCATCCAAATGAAGATTCAACCTCTTTTTAAAGTCCTCATTCCTGTTCAGTTCATATACTATAGCAAAGACTAATGAGAGACATCTGGTTGTGCATCAAAGGACTGAAAGGTCAATCAAAAATCAGACAGTAATCATAACGCTGCATTCACTACCTTCTGTACATTAACAAAGAGTGAAAACTTGACTTACAAAAAGAAAGTCGAGCAGAGAAGTAGAACAGATCATTCCTACCTTTAGCAGCTCCTTGTTGGCAAACGCCAGGATGCCCTCAAAGATCACAACATTGGCCCCGTACACTGTTTTCTGTCAGGGGAAACAAATTAAAGGACAGGTTCACATTTTTTTCAAGTCTAGCTAAAGGCAATGCTCACACAACCACATGTTTTATAAGGGTGATACTGGTCAGTGTAATTAAGCCATCTGTCCACATCAGCTGTACTGGTACACATGCTGCTTTTAGCACAACTGCAATGCAAAGATGGGGTCTAACGTCTATCAACACCTTCCTGTAGCATCACCTGTGTGGAGGACATGAAACAAGTGGCTTGTTAACAAAAAATAATTTTGGCATCATACAAATGAGGGTCTCAAAATCATTATTAACTAATGAACTAAAAAAAAAACGTGTGAAACTGAAAGTCTATAAGTGCAACTTTTGTTTTTTAATTTTTAAAAGTATCTTCCACACTGCCTTAAAGGCCATTTATGGGTCTTTTACTTTAACTGGAACATTTGAATTTACTCCCAAAAAAATGCAATTTCATTTACTATACTATACTATCTACTATGGAATGGATATAATGTCCAATGCTGAATTATAATTCATGGGCTGCACGGTGGACCTGTGTTTAACACCATCGCCTCACAGCTAAAACATCCCCGGTTCGCGTCCCAGTTAAGACGCCTCGATATTTCTGCTTGGAGTTTGCACATTCTTCCTGTGCAGCGTGGGTTCTCTCCGGGTTCTCCGGCTTCCTCCCACACAGTCCAAAAACATGTTGAGGTTAATTTGTGATTCTAAATTGTCAGTAGATGTGAATGTGAGTGTGCTTGGTTGTCTATCTCTGAGTGTAGCCCTGTGATAGACTGGTGACCTGTCCAGGGTGTCCCCTGCCTTCACCCTAAGTCAGCTGGGATAGACTCCAGCCCCCCATGACCCTAGTGAGGTCATAATGGATGGATGGAATTTTTGTCATGACATTTATTTGCCGACATATCTCCTTCTATGTAAGCCGTTACCCACTATCCTGTGATGTTTACGTGAGAAATTAAGTACTAAGGTTTGTAAAATCAGGAGAAAAGACACAAAAATAGCTGCTGCAGACAGATTGGAGTGCTATTTATAAATAGTTGACTAATCCATCCATCCATTATCTATACACCGCTTAATCCTCACTAGGGTCACGGGGGGGCTGGAGCCTATAGTTGACTAATCATTAATGTTAATTAAGTATATCGGATTCCACCTTGTTTACATGAGCTCTGGTTTGAATCCATTCACTACATAACAACAGAAGTCTTTGTCATGGTGGCCCTCTGCTAACCAAACTCCCACAATGTTCTCTTCGTGTCAAAATGAAACTGTCCATAGCCCAAGTGACTGCCTCCTCTGGTCGCTACAGTTTTAAACACAAATAAACTGCAGTCTTCCATTTCACGCAATAAAAACCAACATGTTAAAGCGAGGAAACACTTATTTCATTGCTTGATAAGTAAGAGCACATTATATGCTACGAAAGAGGATGTTCAGTTGTCCTCTAAAACTGTGTTGAAGTCATTGTAAAAACAGCAGCTAGACACAAATACAGGTATCAGTTAAACATTGGTGCATTAGCGCAACCTCAACCCAGGTTTGCCTTCTTCACAGTTATCTGATAAACCCCATGTTGAACCCCCTTTACTACCAGGAAAGCAAGTGTGTGTGCGCCTTTGAGAAAGAGATTAATCACCAATTCAATCAAAGACAAAATGGTGCTGAGTATGTCACAATCCTATTACGCTCCTCTGACCAGCTTCATGCTAAAGTCAATGGGCTGGACACTTTGGTATTGATTTTGAGAAAGAGAGAGAGAGTGAAGGAGAAACAAAACAAGACAGGGAGACAGCGTGTGGAGGCAGGGTTCAGAGAAAGCGCATTTTAAAGAAACAGATGAGTGTTTATTGATTAGTTCATTTCCCTGTTCTTTGCTAAGAGATGATTTAGTGGGTCTTTAACATGTTTAAGTGTTGGTGCCTGAAAGAGAGAGAGCAGCTGACATTTTCACCAGAGAAGAAGAAGTGAGAAAACTAAGCTTCTTGCTCTCGTCTATGCACACAACACACAAAAACACACAGAGCGTACACAGCCTGAAGCTAGCTGGCCCTTGCAGCCCTCAGCACCCTCGGGGCCTGAGGCTTAATTACATTCACCCCAGTACAAAAGACCCATAAAATGATTTTAGAGTTACAAGTCATGATAGGCGATTTCCCGCGTGGTGTTGTGCCTTTCAGCCATGAAATTACATTGCAAAGAAATAGAGAGGAGTTGTCAGAGAGCTACAGTGCCAGATTGATTCTTCACAGTGCTTTTGGGAGGAGATGCTTGGGTTAATATCCTGCACACTAAATCCTTAATAATTAGCAAATTAGCAGGCATCTCAATTGGCATCAGCTAATACGCCTCTGTAGGTGTTTGGTGATTTGTAAGCGCAAAGGTAATTTTATCCTCTAAAGAGTCTAGAGAATTTACTTTAAATAAGACTGAATATACTCAGTGCAATAACTAACTGAACTAAGCACATGGAAGACAGTGGTTTTCTTTAACTACTCCAACACTGTCAGAATTATGTCAAGTTT
The DNA here is from genome assembly GCF_000690725.1 of Stegastes partitus. NCBI lineage: Eukaryota > Metazoa > Chordata > Actinopteri > Pomacentridae > Stegastes > Stegastes partitus. The sequence continues at coordinate 61,485 of NW_007578362.1, forward strand.
TGTTACCAGTTTTGCTCAAAATTAATAATCTGCAGCAATATAGTTGATTTATAATGTAATTAAGTTGTAAAATTCAACCTGTTTAATCAAAACTTTCAAGGACAAAGCCCCAGAAAAGTATTCATCTGTATTATAGACAAATAGTAGTGACTAAATAAGCGACGATGTAATGTAAAATTGGGGAAAAACATCCTTAGTCATTACTTGTTAGGAGTTTAATCCTAAATAGTAGTTAATCTGTTTCATCTGGGCTGTGTAGGTGGGACTGCATCACACTTTACTGACAGTAAACTTGAAAGTTTTTCAAAAAGTAAATAAAAAAACTGCCATTCGTCATCAGATTTTGTTTTAAATGACTAACTGGTGCATTAAAGGGTGTCATCTTTTACCAACCGAGCCCTGCCCGCTTCAGATCAGTGCAAAGAGAATCAAAAATATATAAAATTACCAAAAAAATTCAGTTTAAATTAAAAACGGTTAGTGATACACAAACCCCAAAATTCCTGAAAACAAAAATATTTGTGAGTACTAAAACTAGAAGACAATATATCACTACATCAACAACAACATCAGTATGTATATTGGATCATATCTTCATTTGCCTACTGCTACTAGTCTTGATCTATTTCAGCCCTGGACACTGAAGGTTATTGAAAAGGCACTGTAGAGCTTGGTCTGATCAGTCACGACTAATTAAATGATCAGATTAATTTGATCATAAAAATTTTGTGTCGAGCTACACACAGTGCACTGTTTCCTCTGTACAAACTTGCCCAAACCTTTATGCATGTTCCAACTGCAAGAACTGACATAACCTCTCTCAGGGCCGTTTTAGGGGCAGAAAAGAGTGTTTATTCCAGGACATGGACTTCTGAGTGACCCTGACAAACTGCTATGCAGGTCTTGAAACTCAAAGAAGACACCAAGCGCCACTTTTCCTGCCCTTCCCAAGTCGTCTTCAACTTGCAGTTTTCTCCTCTTAAACATCAACATAAACAATGTAAAATTTACCATAAAACTACCAAAACAAATCTCTATTGTTCCTTTTCCTACTTGCTGTTAGAACTGAACTTACATCAGTCAGTGCTTTTTGTTTGTTTTGGCTCAGACTTGACGTCACAGTGGAAGCTGTTGGATCCTACATCACAATGGAAACAGAAAGCCTGTAATGCTGATTACAGGGCTGTTCCTGTAAACATTCGTCCCACCTCAGACCTGCCCTGAGTTCCTGCAGTGGAAAGCTGCCAAGCATTGTTAAATACTGTATGCTCCTAGGAAAACAAATCCCATCATAAATGGAGCAACACACTAAGCTGCAAAGACTAACAGTCCACAGAGCTGATCGTGGTAATGACAGGTTCTTACCCATTCTTTACGTCTGCAGTGGGAGGTGAAGTCATACACCGGCACTTTGATGCTTTTTCCTTTCTTCAGCTTTCTGAGGACGGTAACCAGCAGCTCAAAGTCGAAGGCATCAGGGTGATCAAAGTTATACTCATTTTTAGCAGCCAACTCCTGTTCTTCTTTATTCAACACCTGAGACACAAAGAAATACAGCAGCACAAAGAACCCTTTTAAACAAGTCATGCATCTTCTGTTACAGATGGTCTTAAGTTCCCAGGTATCTCAGATCAGCATGGATTTTACAGGCCAACGCTGGTGCAGCCGACAACAAGTTTACATTTTGTCATACGTGTCAGTGTAAAAAAGATGTTGAATTACTACAATGTAAAGTAACTGTAGTTGATTAAAACCTTTGTTCCAGAAAAAATGGTTTAGATAATTATTATTCACACAATAAAAATCTCTCTTGATGCTGTCCAAAGTTATTTAAGTTAGTTAAAAACCTGTGAAAAGACTTGGCTACAATGATGCTGTGTATGTAATACGCCTGAGAATTCAAACTTGTTCTTTCTGTAACGAGCAGCTAATGAGATGTGCACTAGGTTAATCTGTGTTCCCAGTGTTGATGATAAACACACTACAGTGTCTGACTGCAGCCGACTACCGTGTTTTGTGTTTATTTTGTGTTGATAAAAATCAGAGATTAAAAAAGACATTTATTGTACAATACTATTGTAAGCATATATGTTCTTTAGAAGACTATTGTGTTTTATTGCAGTGGACGACATTTAACATCAATATTAAACACTGGTTGTTAACTAGGTTTCAAGATACATTTTATGCTTTTGAAAAAAATGTTTATTAGTTCTCAAGATGGGATAAATCTGGGCCACCAGCCTTACATCCACACTTTCTGTTACACTGACCCTGATGCCCTTTATTGTCATATACTGAACGCGCAAATTCCATAATGATGTGTTCAACCTTTAAAAAGAAAAACATGTGTATCACCTCAGCTGTTAAATCAAATTTAAGGGAGGAAAAAGAGCTCAGAATGAAAAGTTTTGCACTTAGAATAAAAGTGCTGCCCCCACAAAACAATGCTCTTCCATTTATCTTAATTTCATCAATAGATATCTATATATTACTGTTACATGCATATACACAATTCATACAGCCATCTTTAATCAAAAGCTACACTTCAGTCAAGTAAATAACATCAGAAAAAAATGAACATAATCCAACATTGCAAATGATCCAAGTGGAGTTTTCCTTTAAGTATGAACCCTCCCCACTTATTACTGTTCAATTAACAAAGACTACAACAACTTGGAGCAAATCCATTGAGACACACAAACATGACTGACTCTTTCAGCAAGAAGAAGAATCTAAGAAATCATTGATTTCTGGTCTCAGAGGAGCAAAGCGTGTAATTGATATAAACTACTGTGTTCAATCGGTTATCGGTCCGAGGCTTTTACTTCACTGAATTATGCTGACATCAGCAAAAGGAACAGAGGGAGAGGATGTTTGATTGAATTTACTTTAGTAATTAATTTACACTGGTCTACTGTTTTCAAATCATAAGCTAATTAACTGCTATGGAATACTGGCCCTACAATCCCATATGAAAGGACAGTCCAATAACTGTAGGGAGGAAAGCTGCTAGAGGATAATCATTAGTCCTAAAGTGCTATTAATCAAAGCTCTGATGTACATTTTAAATTACACTCAACAGTGAGGGCTGTCAGATGGATCTTGTACCTTGTAGAAAGAGTCCATCGACAGTAGAACCACCCAGGGAACATCCAGCGCCTCGATTATCTTATTGGCTACTGTGGTTTTCCCAGAGGCACTTCCTCCGCACAGACCTAAAAGAGCATAACAGAGAAAACCACAGCACAGTTGGTCTTAATAAATGGTGAAAAATCGCAATCTAAAACCATTTTGCCTGGTGATCAACAGTCCATAACCCAAAGATATTAAACATCAGAGAAGCTGAAAGCAAGCAGAAGGCTGGTAGCTTGGTTGAAACATGATTAATCTTTTGTCAGCTGACTAATTTCCACTGTAATTTAGAGAGTTAGCATTACCATATGTCTGTTCTATCAGTGCCATCTTATTACCCTTTATAGGGGAATTAAGAAAGGGGCAACCCTCATCAAGCATACAAATGCCACTTTGTGTTTTCATGATTTGACGCAGTGGGAAATTCTGGCACAACTTCATTGACTTATAGCGTGCACAGAAAAGGAAAATCATCTTTAAGCATCCGGACTCAAGCACACCCTCATCCAGGACAGTTTCATTTGTCACAGCAGTGCAACTACACTGTACTATATCTGGCCTGGTCTCTACCTTCCCGGGAGACTATTCATTTAGTTTCCCTTCTGTATTGACACAAAGAGAAAGCAGACGCTGCGCAGATCACGACACGTAGGCTGATCACGCCTGACAGCCAGAACACAGAAACCTGCCTGGCGCAAATGGAAAAAAAGTGCTGTTTTTTACCCACCATATACCTGCAGCCGTCAGTCTTGTCATTTCTGCTGCAGCACTGCAGCCAGTCGGGCAGGGAAGCTACTTCAGTTCTGTCACCATGTTAATGGATTCCCACATGCACACACAGCATTTGTAGATTGTGGACAGACTGCCTAATTTTTTTCTCTTTGCCTGCAATCGTCTTTCTTTCATTACTGCTCTGAAGAAGGAATTATACTACCTCTTGGAGAATGTGGTTATTCAGCAGTTTGTTTTATCCTAGTATGTAGTGCATATACATTTGTTTTCATCTGTTTTTCAGATCTTATTGTAGTTAAACAGGGGTTTTTCTAGAAAAAAACTGTATGAGGGAGCACACCGCGTCGCGGGAGCAAAGCGACCGAGGGGGGGATGGTGCGAAGCCTTTGAAAAACTGAAGCTTAAATGGGACATTTAAGCGATCTGAGAGAGAAATTTTAGCTCATGAAACTTCAGAAATCAAGACATTATCAACTGTTGAGCATTTGTTGTTTGGTTAGAACTGTAATACAACTGTATTCTGTAAATGAAAACATGACAAATACTAGTATTGGCAAAACTTGTATTTACTAGTACTTGGAATGTTCTTACATGCTCGTACTGCACCATGATACACAGACATGTACTTTAACCAGTTAACAGTGTCAGGGAGCAAGACCCTATCATGTACACTAACCTGAGTATAACACAATGGCATGGAGTAAGACCTTATCATACATGTACACTAACCACTGCCAGTCTAACACAGTGTGAGGGAGTAAGACCCTGTCATACATGGTCATTCAATCTCGAGAAATCTTGCTGTGTAGGTCTGTGTACCTTGCATGTAACCGATATGAAATCTCGCGAGAGCAGCGAACACCAAAACAATATGGTGCCTCGGCATGGAAAACACCAATTTCTGTTGTTTTTTGCACCGTCTAACGATGTATCTACTGCAATCTGAATATGCTGGAGTCATTGTAGCGTTTTGGATGATGTGATACATGGTCTTGTGATGATTCTGGGAAATTTTCACGGCTGAGAAGATCGTTTTTGTGAAGATTGCATGTTGTACGGCAGCATGTAAGAACATGACCCAAGTGTTACTAGGGTTTAATCAGCATTTTGGTAAGAGGGTGCAAGCCGGGAGTATGAGGGCGCAGCGCCCATGTAACATTATTTAGACAAACCTCTGGTTAAATCACTCAAACAGTCTGCTTGATGCACACGTTGACACAATGCACTGATGAAACTTGTCAGGTGTTCCAGTTGGCTCCTCTCTGATCAACGCTTACCCATGACACTCTTTTCTATGTAGGTCTGAAAAGATGTTTTTGTACATCTTCTAGAGAAGCATAATTTCTTGTGTTTTTCAGCTGACCAGGTCGTATAGCATTATTTTAATCACCTATAATGATTTTTTTTTTTAAAATGCATGCGAAAATCTTTTTCTTATCTTATTTCAGGAACAAACCTGACTTGAATTGCAACTAATGATTACTTTCTTCAAATGTTCGGCTACCATTTGTTCTTTTGATTTTTCAATTAGTGAGAGGTGGCTTGATAACAGCCCAAAATGATGAATAAATTAAAAATCATGAAGATTCTTTATTTTTGATGGATCATCCAACTGAATAGTCCTTTCAACATGAAGGACAATTCAGTTTCTGCATAGCCGATGTAGACCTTTAAAGCAGACAGTGGACGCTCTGCTATTCATAATATAATAGGGACGTGTCGGTCTGCTAAACACTGCCCTTTATATCAAACACAGAAAACCACCAGGGCTCCTGTTAATGTTCCTGAAAGGCCTGCGACTTTGCAGTTTTTTTACAAAATATAGCAGCTTGTCACAGATTGCAGCATCGTGTCAATGTGAATATTCCTGAGGTGGGTGAAGCACAATGGGCAGGCGGGTATTCTGGAGAATGTAGAGCTTTGTACTGTGTTTGGGCACCACTGATGTAAACAAGAAGCTACAAAGAAAAGCACGTCCAAACTCCAGCAGCCACTTCATCGATTACAACTCTTTCAATGATGAATTAGAGCAGAAGTGGATGACAACAAATGTGTCCTCTCAAGCAATTCTTTTGAAGCATTATTTGTTTTGCTGCTGTATGTGCAAACAGGACGCTCATAGCACAGAAAGTCTATGAGGTCTGGACACGGACATATGTAGAGGGGTCTGCATAGACCCTCACAGACCGGAATAGATAAAGAAATTGACATCATGCATACCCTTGCAGACAAACAGATGCAAAAAGCAGGAAATGACGTTTACATCCAACTAGATATGATAAAAATTCCTTCTTGCACACATTCCTGTTTTGCAATCATATGCAGGTATCATAGTCAGTGTGGTGGTGGTGAGGGACAAAATGTTAAAATACTCACATTGTGAGTAGAACCAAATATTAAGCAGGAGTTAGAATTCACACACAAAAATAAAAAAAAATACTGGCACCACTTCCACGGAAAGCTAGTCTGGTGCCCTGCCTCACCTCCCAGGTTAAAGACCACAACAGCAATCCTTCAGGACAACCACACCGGGAACTGGGCCAGAACGACATGCTGGCTGGCAAAGAGGTGAAAAGCGGGATGCATTTGCTGCGAAAGGCTGTGTGTTTGTGGGTGTGTGCACGTGTGTGAGTGTGCAGAAAGAGAAATAGCCTACGGAGGTACTTCTGTGGTATAAACAACACTGTGAAGTGTTGGAATGGGGTTTTTCGCTCGGATAAGACCCATCAAGGTCAAAACTGCTGACTGGGAGACTAAGGAAAAAACACTGCTTATTTCTATATATGATTATAGCTCTGGAGAGGTTTAGAAATACTAGTTCTGACTTGTACATTCGTGTAATAAAAAGAAAAAAAGGCCTATTTGCTGAGTTCCTATAGATACAGCACAGACGACAAATTTTGAGAGCGTCATCCAGCAGCAAAGCCCGGCCACTGAGACATCCTTTTACCACAGATAAAACTGCCTTTTCTATTAGCAATAAAACCAGACTGTGGAGATAGCAGCCACCTCCGGTATCTATGAGGCTTTACAATATTTTCCTCTGTCATCACCTCCCTCGAGCTCTGTCTCCCTCCTTTTTCTATTCATCCATCTGTCCATCTATTGCTATCCCAGCATAACTTTCCCCGCTCAAGCTTCTCATTTAACCCTGATACTCCTCTTCCTGTTCCCTTCATCAGACTTTCAGTCCTCTCCTCTATCCATCTCACATTGGCCTTTGAGGCAGGTTGCTTTTTCCTCTCGGGCCATGCTCCGTCCAGCTCCCTTAAGTAACACAGTCTGGTCTTTTAAACTGGGGCCACAGCACAGCCGAGTGTGAAATTGTAACCGGTCACTGCGGCCCATTGACAATAACAGATTGCAGACTAAAGATAATGTCCACCTCTCCGTCCACGTATCCCCACTCATGCCAATCTGATGTGTTTAACCACGGAACATTGGCTCCACTAATGTCAAACACACACACACACACACACACACTTAGTCTCTCTGTGTCACGGTTCATTTTACTGCTGCTGGGACTCATCCTGAGGCGGATATTTTACTGTGCTGATCAGCAACATGGCAGCCTGCTGTAAAGATGGACACAGTAAAGCCATCGTGAACCTTTAAGATTGCTGACTGAGCAAATACAACTGAAACCCAACATGTCAGCATTTTCCACAAAAACATGTGGTGCCAAAATGAGAAGCTGATTTTAATAATCAAATTATATATTTAGTCATTTATCAAGCAATGAAACTAAAGTCTAGATGAGACTCCCTTGTGGACGGGAACATGAATAATCGCAGATACGATAAACACATATTAGTTGGTATTACACTACTTTTCTAGTCCACTGAGAGGGCTCCCTTCAATTTCATCAGTATGTTGATGGCTATGCATCTGTACACTACTGGTGAGCATGTGCACTCCCTGTCCTAGAGTTTAGTCGCTGTATCGACACATATTTTCAGTTGCAGCTGGACGTCTGCAGAGGGGTCTGCACAATCTCTAACAAACGTGGACAGATGTCAAAAATTACGTGAACCTTAGTGGACACAGAAAGTATGAATTGGCCATTTTCTGTTCCATGTAGGTGAAGGTTCGCTACGGTCCACTTGATATCATTTTCATCATTTATCCAAGTCTACGAGGGACTGTACACACTGCGGTCCGACTGACTGCACAGGTGTCAGGAAAACAAATGGTGCTCAAAAAAATGCTTGTTGTAGGCTGAGACTGTACATGGACATTCCCAGCTATTCATGCACACCTTTAATTCATCATTAAAAGAGTTGCAATTGAATTTGCACATGCTTTTCTTCAACAGTGCCACAACACAGTGGGAAGTTCTAAATTCTCCAGAAGTCCTGTGCTATGTCGTCCACTGTGCTCCACACACTACAGGAATATTCACTGACACAGTGCTACAGTCAAATCTGTAACTAACAGCTTTATACTGTAAAACTAGCAAAGACACAGCCAGCCTTTTAGCAAGAAACATCCACAGAAATCATGTGTGGCTTTTTTTTCTGTTTGACATGAGAGGTTATGCAACCGTCTGCTTGGCAGAGTGACACAATCTCTTAAAGCTTAAATACAGACACATGCCTGTCTGCTGTCCACTTTCAGAGTTAGCAGCGGTCAGCACTCCTGGATGCAGAAACCAAAAATTGGTCTCAACACTGGCCTTAGCCTTGGTAGCAGCTCTATGAGGCTAGCACTGCATTGTGCTAAATGCTAATGCCAGCATGCTATAATGCTCATAATGACAACCCTGTAAATAGTTATTATTTAGGCTTAAAACTTAGCACATTTCGTAGCGTGGTAGCCGCTGACATTTGTGTGTAAAGACACACAGAGCCAGCCAAAGGCAGATGGGAATGGCATTAGTCTCACACATATCTGATCATAACCCAACGTTTTGGAAAAACTAAACTTGACCTGATGATGTTGACATAGCTAATGTTACCAAGTAAATGTCCTACAATCCTGATAAATGTCCAGATTTCATTGCAATGCATCCATCCAATTGTTGTGTCTCTATTCTGGTAGACTGGGTCTTGTTCAGACCTTTATATGAACCTAATACACAGAGTGTCAGTCTTAGATTACTGATAAGAAAACACAAGCAATAAGAAGGAGCTGGAACTGACAGAAGACAGTAGGATGATACGTAGTCCTACCAATAATGTCGTACTACTGCACTGATCAACAGGTGGCAGTAAAACAGCAACATATGCTGCTGTATTCCAACAAAGCCAGAGAAGAAGACGACAAAAAGCTAATAAACACAGATGTAAACATAGCAAGATTTTAAATACTGTTAAGATTTAGCTTGAAAATGCTCCATGATGAAGGAAATGCATTCAACACGTTTTTTAAGACCTCAAGGACACATAAAACATGTGTGGTGATACTTCCGAATATCACTTTCCCCCTACATCAAGAGACTACTTCTCTCACCGATGACAAAGGCTTCTTTGAAGGTGGTCCCAGTGACGTTGTACCAAGGTGGTCTGCCCGCGGTGTAGATGGTCCTTTTATTGGTCCTCAGCAGTGGAGGCTCCGTCTTGGATTGACTTGTGGTCCGTTTCCGTGGCGACAGTGAAGGGGTCAAAGGACAGCGGTGGACACGACTTGCGAGGCCGTCCAAGGAATCATCTCCACTCCCACTGGGGTTGAGGACAGAAAGAGTTTAAAGTTTAGCTCAGTAGTCTTTGTTGTATCTGAGCGTCAACAACATAAGCAGTCCAGTTAATCTCACCTTGTTTGAAAACCTGTGACTGCTCCTATAGTTTACTTGTGATCAGGCAGCATTTGATTTGATACACTAGTGTAGATTTTGTACAGAAAAACAAAACACTGATTTGGATATCAGTTATTTTTTATCTCACATGAATAATGATCATCAGCATAAATAATACCGATAATACTGACTTTACTGCAGGACGGATCTGATTTAGCTCCTATAACTGGCTGCCTGCATGTTCACCTTATTGTTGCATATATGCTGGTTGCCATCAGAGAGGCCTTCTTAGCTCATAGTTGACCCCCTGCTGCTGCTCCAATACAGGCATTTTAGTCATTGCAACATATCTGCAGGTTTAATTCTGAAGTTACAAAGCCGATGTCTTTTTCTGACCAAAAATAGCTCATCAAAGCTGTGACACTATAAATAGCCAGTAAAGAGACATTAGAAAGGATTTTGGAGACCTGCAGATATGCTGCTGTCCTGTAGAGAGAGAAGAGAAAGTCCTTTTACTTCAGTGCCTCTCTCTAAACTCTCCTCTCCACAGTGAGGTCTCTGCTGTCGGTGTGGTTGAGGGGGAGGAAGGGGGAACTTGCCAAGCCTCCCCAGGAAATCACACCGCTGCCCTGGACGCAGCGTGACAGGCGCAGAGTGGGGCCACCATTCACATGAGTAAGGCTGTCATCACTTGGCTGGCTATGTTATGACTGAACTGGTTGAAATGGTACCAACTGTTTGAGTCCTGCAGAGTAACTATTAAGCAGAGAAATAATTCAAATTCTAAACTTGCTGAGGGGTAACCTAGATGTAATTAGACAGATGGAGACCACACAGTTAAGCAGGTAGACCATTCATTGCCTTTTTGGTTGTTAAATCCTTTAGACAAAAGGAATGTAAATACAAGCCTGTTTGTGCAAGTTGTTCAATCCTTCAGAAGCATAGCCTCTCCCACCACAGTTAATCAGATGGCATGTTGTTGTATGTGCTCCTTCAAACTGACAAACCCAGCAGCTTTTTCGACAGCCTTAACAATGTAAAATACTGGCTGTCCCAAAACTGTATGAAATTCAATAACAATAAGCCTAAAAATGTTGTCACTGGTCCCAGCACCTCCACCAGCATACCTCACAGCCTGACTGGTCCCCTGATCAAAAATATTAGGCCATCTACTAAAAATCTCAGACGTTGTTGAAGCCGATCTCTCTTTTTAATGCAAGCAAAGAGCAGTGTTCAGTCGTGCTTCTTTCAACTGAAACAAATCTCCAAAATTAGATTGTTCTGGTCTGCCACCGATCTGCAATGGATTATAGATGCATTTATTTTTTCCTTGCCTTGATTACTGCACTGCACTTTATGCCAGCATCAGTCAGAGCTCCCTCCACTAATTCCAGCTGGTGCGGATGCTGCTGCCTGGTTTCTAACTGGAATATGACCACATCCCTCTGGTACGTGCCAGTTTACACCAGGTACCTGTAAACTTCTGCACTGACTTTAAATTTCTACTCATCACTATTAAACCATTAAAGGGTCCTGCTCCGTAATACATTGAAGACCTTTTGACCCCTTATGTCCCGCAGGACTCTCTTAGATTGGTAAATGGGGCTTGGATCGTGATCAAGTGTGACTGGGCCTTTGCCATTTCTGTATCCAAACAGTGGAACAGTCTGCTGATTGAGATCAGATGGACATCTTCAGTGTCTCTGCTTAAAACCCTTTTTGTCAAATGGCCTATGATAAATGGCAGTATTTTATGCCCTGTTTTCGTTTCCTCTCTGTTTTATGATCTGATTAGTTTTATGGTCTTTGCTTTGTGAGCTGCTTTTATGTTCTCTAACTCTTTTTTTTTTACAATCTTTGTTTATTTTTCACACATATTTATTGATATTATGTAGTCTTTTTAATTATGTTGGTTTCAGTTAAGTGCTTTGTAACTATGCCATATAAATAGAGTTTATTATTGTATTATTATATGTCGGGCAACAAATTTTCTAAATGTTTTTTTTAATATAATGTACTGTTTCTGCATTTCAGCGTATGACATTAAAGCTTATGGTTATCTAGTGTTTGTTGCAACTAGGTAATGCTTGCCTGCTCTTCACACACCAATAGCTGATGCTTCTTTGGCCTACTTTTTCCATTAATTTAGCAAATACTAACCTGACTGATTTTCAGAGGCCCTAAGGGCATACATCAAAGTAGTCCCACTCATACTACCAGCTGAGTCCTACTTGTTTTTCCCCCTCTACGTCAGTATAATCCTAGTGAGGAAATGCATTACAGTAACAATCAGAGAGCTGTAGGCACACCCAGCCACAGGACACCCTGATCCACACAGCCAGCTCAGCAGGGCTGCCACAATGACACCTGATCCTCCTGCACATCCTCACTGCAACGTGTTAAGAATATGGGAATGGTAGCCAGAAATCAGCATTAGCTCCTGTTGTGTTAAACAGGACATTACATTCAGCGAGCTGTCAAAACTACTGTTAATTATCCAGCCCGTCTGTGGTTAACTGCCCTTCTGAATCAGAACAACACGCTTAATACAAACAGACTGAAGCCAATTACGGTTTATAATTGACTGGATAATTATGCCGATTTTTCCAAGACGCACCGAAACGCTGCCAAATCTCATTACGTTAAGTATAAGCTTTTGCCAAAAGGAGACTGTGTAGAAATTGTAAAATTTTCACAGGAGTCTGGCGTTTCTCGCAAAATAGAACGGAGCGAATTGTCAAGTCGCTGGTGGACACGAAGGAGGATAGCTAGCTTTTACTTTGCGACAGCTAACAATGCAAACAACCCCTCTGACAAACGTTTTATGACTTAGCTACAGTGGCTCTATTGTTGTTTCAATGCCATTTCAATTTTCCTCCTCTTTTGTGTCGCTTTTGTTCCCTGCAGCCACGCTAACACAATGCGTGGGTACGACTGTGTGGGAGCTAGCCTGCTAACAGTTAGCTAACATGAGCCGGTTCCTCTGCAGCGCTCCTCCACGGTGCTCCGAGCCGTGACACTGACACCTGTCCTGGTTCTGTTTTACCTGTCGGACCTCGACATGGACCTGTCCGCCTCCATCCCCTCTTCTGTCGGCTGCTCCTCCGGTTTACTGTCGCTGCTTGTTGTTGCCATGTCGGCTCGGCTCGGCGCGGCGCGGAAACCAAACACTGGTAGCGTCATTACGTCAAGAGACGTAAAATCATGTTGTGTTTAAGGTAACCGGAAAAAAATGTCAAAATTGGGACTAGTGTAGAATATGGTACACTTTGAGTTTAATTACAGAAAAAATAAAATAAAGAAATATGCTTCAACACATTTCATATCAGTCATTATTTTTGGTAGTTTATTAGAGAGTGTGTAAAGCTTCACAACAGTAATACTTGTACATTTTATTCACATCTTTTTGCAACAACAAAAGGATAATTTAGCTCCATTAGCTCATTATGGCAAATAGAATAACAGATAAAATAAAACAGATGTAAACAGAGAACAGGGGTGTTTTCAGTACCTTGAAACATTGGGTGCCTCCCCAGTTCAGAAAACTTCAGATTTTAAGCTGATAAATTCTATATTTTTAAGTTATTTTATTCTGTCATTTGAATGACACACATAGCATCCAAAATGGAGTCTACTTGTGTTTCTGATCAATGACAAAAAAGAGATTTATTGCATCAGCAGAGTGAGGGATAAATAAATCCAGGGATGTTTTTTTCAGCCTTCTTATTTTTGAGATTGTGGCTATTTTAAACTGTACAAATGATTGTTCGCATCCGTTTTAACACATTCATAATGTTGGTGTAATAACACAATATATAGATTACTTACTTTTAAGAAATTATTAGGCAATTTCAAACAAAGCTAAACAATTGCTATGTTTGCACATTGCAAACAACTTTGTGATGTCAATAGTAGCAAAAGTGCTCTTTGTTTCCATGCTTATGGGTAAAAAGCACATTTATGACTAATGATGAGTAACTTTACCTCACAAAGAAAGCAAACAATCAAGGAGCTTAATAAGAATCGAGCAGATTGACATTCGTCCTATCGGTACTTGAATGTAGCATTGGCGCGGTACTCATGAATGACAAGAAGAACAATCAGAGACTTCACCACAAATTAACAAATATCGCGTGTTAAAAATTATTTTTTTGCATCATAAACGACATATTTTCATGAATGCATTTTTTCAAGCTGTGGATTTTAAAATCTTCTCAACTTCCATACTTGTTCCCATTAAGTCTTTGGCTTGTTGAAACCACGAGTGAATGATCATTTTAGAATAGACTCATGACTTTGACATATTATCCATAAAAGCCAAAAACAACAAGCCAAAACGTTTAGATTGTTATTAGACTGACGCCCATATAATAATGTGTGATGATCTGTCGTGGATTTATATGGCATATTTCATTAAATGTGAATGCATTTTGCAATAAATATTGCTTTGAATTTATATGTATATTTCTACAGCCTAATAAAACTGATAAATTTTAACTAAGTAATATCAGATTTCCATAAATCTGTTTAGGCCTGCACACAGGACTGACATCCTTATTAGATATCCACACTGAAATGGTTTGTTATCTTTTAATGCAAAGATAAATATGTATTTACTGATTCAGAAGGCCATAAATCTGTTGCTTTTTCTTTTATCTGTATAAATCTGTAATAGCATTTTGAACTGATTCCGCAGCTGGACACAAAGCTTTCATATGAGCATAAATCAGCTGATGTAAATTAATGCAAAACGACATGTAGGCTTGGAAATGTCGAGGTAAAATTAAAAAATAGAGGTTTATGCTGATTTTAGACACATATTTATAGAATGTGTGAGAGTATTTAAAGGTATTTCAGCCTGACATACATCTTTAAATAGTTTCCTGTATGTTTAAAGGGGATTATCAAATTTTGGTTATAATATAAGTGAGTAAAAAAAAGTATTCCAAAGCTCCCAAACGCTGATCAGCACATTGATTTTCGTTGGTGCTGATGCTGGTGCCATGAGGATGAGCAGCTTCTCCTCTGATCCTCCGTCAGCCTCCGTGTGTTCAGTCCAGCATCAGCAGCTGCAGTGTGCACAGAGCGCTGCTGCAGCTCCATGTTCGAGGCTACAACAACTCCAACCCAAAAAAAAAAAAAAAAAACAGAAAAGAGAAAAGAACCCAAACCTCCCTCAGAAACCCCGCATGTGGTTTCCTCCTGCTGCCGCCGCCTCTCAGCACCGCAATGAAGGAATAAACTCAAGTCTCCCAGAAATGAGGACTTTTCCCCGCATCGACTGAACATCTGAGGACAGCGGACCTGTCGATTCTTACCTGCAGCATCCTCATCTATTTTTTTTATTTTATTTTATTTTATTTTTTACATTAAATTAAAAATCATCTTGTTTTATTTTCTCTCCGACTGGACACCGCAGGTTGAATAAATGGATAATAACGCTGCAAATTCGGAGAAATCTCACCTTATAGACGAGAAGAACGCAAAGATGTATTCCTTAAAACTGCAAAGGTGAGAATATTATCACGCTTCCTTGCATGGAGATTATTTCTGCATGTGTGGATATAATGTTCTGCTAAGTTCTGAAAAAAATCAGTGTTAAAATTGGCATGCATTTTATTTTTAAAAAATGCATTTAAAATAATGAAACCAACTATTTAATTGTGCCAAGTTTAAAGAAAGTGTGCAGTGGGGAGGATTTTTGTGATGCAGGGCGGCAATTTAAAGTGACAAAAAGTGGAATTATGTGCAGAGAGTGATGGGGAACAATCCGGTGTGTGTTGCAAAGGTTGGCAGTAACGTAACGAAGCGGCGGTGGGAGCGGTTGTTACTGTGGTGCATGTTAAGCAGGCTGTCGCTCTTTGCAGGGCTGTTTTATGTGAATGAACAAATTCATTTCCATGCTTGGCTTGTTTCTGGACAGCCTGTGACAAATGGCCCCGGGGCCAGTTCACTGAGCAATGCTAAAAACTCATCATCTGTCATTAGAGGGGGGCCATGCAGCGGCTCCCTGCGCGCTCAGCCTGCATGGGACGGGAGAGAAATCACCGAGAGCAGGAACACGGCGCGGTCGTGTAGCTGTTTACACCTGCAGGTGAGGGGGGCAGCAGATGTGATTGCATGAGGAAATGCAAGTCAAAGTCACCCACGAAGAACCTGGCAGCTTAGAAAAATCAAACCCTGTCTATTTATGCTCATAAAATAAAAATGACACCGATTAAAACAATGGTTCAAATTGTATTTTCTTATCCAGAGCATGCGTCTTTTGACGCAGCAACTGTTCTGCAGAAATGATCAGCTAGATGAAAGGTTATTAAAATAAATAGCACGCAGGCAATACAATTAACAAAAAAACTGGGTTAAAAATAACGAGAAAAACATTCAGTTTCAGATAAATGTGATTTTCTCTGCACAGTCAAACCTCTGCAACAGATCCCCCCTCAGCTCTGTTTGTGCAACATAAAAACCAGCTGCTGCAGACGCACACCTGGTCCTGCGCAAAAAGAAAACAGGTGGAGGCTCCTTTCAAAACGGCAACTATCAAAATACGTGGGATAAAATAAATTTGTGTTAAATTCCCTCGACCGTTACAATTTTCTGCAGATTTTCCGGAATTTATTTTATTTTCCAATCTTCACAGGCCTCGTGTTGCGCCCGTTTGCATCCATCTGATCAATAGCTGCTCCAGCCATATAGATCACAGGGTAGTTAAGTGAACTGAGCCCTCTGATGAACTCTTTCACGCTTTCAAATCGGCCATTTCTCACTGTTCTTAGAGAAAATATGCGGATAAAAAAAAGAAGTGAAGTGACACATTTTTTACGTTTTATGAGGCAGAGAGATAGAAGCTGCACCCGGTGGCAAATTTGTGCGTAAAAGGGCGATTTGCACCTTTCTTATTAGTAGTTTCACAATCATTTAGGCTTTTAAAAATACTGAAATTTATAAATATTACACAAAACAAATAGTTATTAGGCCTATAGAGGTTCTCAGAGAGGTGTTGAGGGACCGAGGCAGATGTGCATATGGCGCTACATT
This sequence comes from Stegastes partitus, assembly GCF_000690725.1. NCBI lineage: Eukaryota > Metazoa > Chordata > Actinopteri > Pomacentridae > Stegastes > Stegastes partitus. The sequence goes on from NW_007578362.1 coordinate 78,121, forward strand.
TGGGATTTCATGCACCATTTGCGCCCTTCTTGTGCTGAGTGTTCACTGTGTCATCGTTAGCATTTTTTTCCCCAGCTGGCACCGAAGTGTTTTATAAGGAGATGACATTTGGTGTTCACATCTAGACCTGGAGATGTGCAGTATAAGCAATATGTTTTATAAAATCTGCAAAACTAAAAAACAGAAACACATGATAAAATGAATAAGTAAAAGGCATATTTACTCCAGATTTGTTCATTTGTTAGAAGTTTGCATCATTCAATAAGAAGGGGCCCTCCCTCCTCCGTTTGGTGGCCCTTTTCTTTTAAAGGTTTCAGTGTATCCTGAGCACGTTAGTGTTTTATCAAATTACATCTTTGTTTTAAGCAGAAAAAGTCAGATAAGTTCATCTTATACCATCACAGGACAAACTGTAACTGATAATTATTGTCTTTCAGTGTATAAAATGTCAGGAAACAGTGTGAAAAGAGATCATCTGTGAAATATGAAACAATATTCATATTAATATAGCCACGACTAGCCTAAAATTCAAACATGTTGAGGTTATTATCTTATACTTTTACTGGTGAAATGAGCAAACATTCACGTTTGGGGAAAGTAAGACCAGTGAGTTATTTTACATAACAATTAAATAGTTATTAAAATTGTCCACAATGTGTTTTCTGTCAATCAGTAAATTATTAATCATACAATCACTTCAACATTAAGGCCAGTTCATACTTTCTATGTCTTTGTGTTTCCAAGATATGACTTAAATCGTGTCCACTACTCAGTCTATATGCAGTCCAAAATTTGCAGTTTGTAAGCACTAAAAGTGCACCGACTGCACCTTTACCAGGAAAACAGATGGTGCCTAAAACAACTGCTTCTTATGAGGAGAGACTGTGCAAGGAGATTCTCCGTCATTCACCCCTTTATAACTAAATATTAGAAGAGTTACAATTACAGTAGTCGCTGGTGAATTTTAGAGGCGTTTTATTTTGTACATGTTTTCCATCGATGGAGCCCAAACACAGGTGGAGGTTTTAAAGAATGCATGTGTGAAAAGAACCACATTCAAAGTGCAGATCAGTCATGCAGAAACCATGAATTCAGCTTTAGATTCCTGTTTGGTTTCTGGGGAAACAATGCAGCTGGCTGTATATTGGGGGTCAAAAGGGGCCCAACAACTCATGTTTGCCCCCTGGGCCCTTCATAAGGTGAATCCGGCCGTGCAAATAACCCTTTTTCAGGTGTTTATAATATATACCTGATGGGTTTGTTGAGAGTATTTAAATATTATCATCAAAACTAATAATACAAACAGAATTCAGATTATCAGAATGTGAATGATTTCTGCTGAGTCAGCCGTTGAGTGGTAGAAAACTAACTGGAGCTACTTTGATAATCAACTGAAATAGTTTCTTTAACAAATATGGTAATCAAGAGACTATCTTTGGAATTAAGACAAAACAAAGAAAATTTGCTAGAAAAAAAATCAAATTTAGAAAATATTTGGTAATATAACTGATGATGAAAACAATAATTAGCTAAAGCCCCAGTCCAGTAATTAATAGAGTCGATAACAAAGGGCTCAGTAGTTGTTTTACGTTCTAATAAGCCACCAGAAAACATCAATAAGTCATTAATGGAGGGATTGTTTTGGCCTACGTGCTCTGCAGCTCCACAGATGAACATGACTGATCAGGGAGACCCTTGTAGGAGAGTTACAAAGACCATAATCTACTAATTATTGTCCTAGTTAACTGATTGGTTGATTGGTCTGTACAATGTCAGCCGAATGCAAAGGTTCCCAGACACCAAGATGATGACTTGTTTTGTCTTAGCAGCTGTCAAAAACCCAAAGATATGCAGCTTGGGGTCATAACAAAGTAAAGAAAAGCAGAAAATAATAACTTTGGAGACACTGGAACTAGTGAGTTGTGTTCGTATTTAATTTGCATTTTCTTTTGATTAACTAATCAATGGATTAACTAATTGTTGCACATCTAAAAAAAAAAAAAAAAAAGATATGTCAAATTCATTTAAACACAATGATTTCCATCTGTCGTGTTACTACTGTTCCTGACACTTAGAGACAGACAACCAAGCACACTCACATTCACACCTACGGCTAATTTAGAATCACCAATTAACCTCAACATGTTTTTGGACTGTGTGGGAGGAAGCAGGAGAGCCTGGAGAGAACCCATGCGGCGACCTTCTTGCTGCGAGGCAACAGTGCTAACCGCCGAGCCACCTTGCAGCCCCAGTTCCAATATCATATCTTCAAATTGCTCTTTTTCCTCCCACAAGCAGATCATAACCCAAAGATATTCAGTTTACATTGACGTGAAACAGAGATGGTAGCAGCCAGTGTTTGATGCAATGTGACTCTAAACAGGACTTCTGATGCACTGAGGTGGGCAAAGTCTGCAAAATCACCCAACAAGTTCACAAATATAGTTGCGTTTTTATAGCAGCTAAAAACAACAATGACAAAAACCCAAGTACTGCCCAGTAATAAAACACTAGAGATGATGACTGAACATCGTGAGTAAATAACATGTTCACACTGTTTTCACTAAAAATCATTCAAAGAGTCAAATCTGTGGTATAGTACACACAAAATCAACACATTCATAGCACTACTTGCCAATTCATTACAGGGTTCGTATGATATGACCCATCTACTAAAGCCTATTTACTGGCTCGTTTGCTCACTGTTAAGTGAGATGTTTCAGGCAGCGCATGAAGGAAGCATCACTGGCTGCGGGTTATTGGGCGTCTGGCAAAAGATGCTGAGTCTGTCACTGTTGCAGCCTCCAGAAAATTCCTCTAATAATAAGCGACAAAGTCAGTCTGGCTTTTCAAAGACTTTGGTCACCAGCCTGCTCTCTGGTAGCTGGTAGTAAGTTTTTAACAAACTATGAGTCATCTTGTAAAATGAAAGCTTTGTAGGAGCCACAGTTACTGATTCCTGATGCTACTGTAGAAAATCTTTATTGGAAAGTACCGACTTTGCATTTTAAACTGCAGGGTATACACACATCCACAGAAAGACTCATGGACATCCTCAGACGACAAAATTTATGCCAATCAGACCCTTGTGGATCATTGTATACTTGCGAATATGGAAAGCATGACGCTAGCCTGACAGTCCAAAGCCCTGCCAATGAATCTGTGAAGCTGCATCTCGCTAAATACATAAGTGTGCTGACATGCTAATGCTAAGCACTTACGATATGGTCACCATCTTTACATGAGCAGTGGCTAAATCAAAGTAGATAAATTGAAAAACTAACTAGATGATGGAACCAGTCACCACAGTTGTTACAGTTCATCCTGAAGTAGACATGAATGTCTGCACCTAATTTGATGATAATTCATCCAATAGTTGTTGAGATAATTCACACCAGAGTAGTAAGGCCTCATCCTCACTGCATCTTGGATATCTATACCAACTCACAGGGGAATCTGTTCATAAGTTTTTCAGACATTTCAATCTAATACTAAAAGACAAATCAGGGAATCACCAAAGTCAGCAGGGTTCACCCTCTGAGGACCAGGAATACCTAATTTTCACCAGTCCAGTAGCTGTTAAAACATCTCCAGACCAAGATGGTAGACTAGTCAACCAAAACGACAATGCCATCCCTAGATTTGTACAGCTATCAAGGCTAAAAACACAAGCCACGACTAAGGGGACTAAGAGCGTGGATGTCATTTTCCTGCGACATAGCTTGCAACTGGAATAAGACCACAAAAATAGCATTGGCAATATTGATGCAGTCAGCTGCACAGGAGTCCCACAACTGTTTGGATTGGGAAAAGCCGGCTGTTTCCTGTTGTTATGCTACTCGGCTGTCAACCGTAGTTTTATATTTACCATATAGACGTGTGAGTAAAACACATATGAGTCCCAGCAAGAAAGCTAATTTCCTAAAATGCTGAACTCTTTCTTTGAATGAACCAATAAGAGAAGCACATTAATAAAACTATATCAACTTTTAAAAGCTCTTTCCACTAAATAATCCCCGTTGTCGTCATCAGTATCACTCATCTGTTAAAGCAACGGCACCAACATGTATCCCTTTAAAAACAAAGCATTGTTCAGTCATTTCTCACTGCTGGCTTTATTTTGTCTGTCACCAAAAATATTGAATCGCATAGCAGACTGCAGTTGTAATTAAATGCTTTGTTTCCATGGACTTCTGAGGACTCATTTCATTTCACAGATCACCGAATATTCCCTCAGGTGTCTGTGCTGCCGACGCTGAGTGTCAGTGAAAGAGCCAGCAAACACTGTACACCTGCCCTGTGGGGTATTGACAAACAGATGAACTCTATTTCAAAATGAATTCTAATTTTCAGAATATAGAGACCTACCGCATGCTCCATATTGTCATTTTGCCAACCAAGCACTCAATGTGGAAGCTAAAAAGAGTATTGAGTTCTTGAAGATGACTGCCACAGAACTGCTCAATCAATTACTTTTTAGACACTTAACTCAATTATAAGCCCTAAGGCAATAACAATAATTATTTATTACCTCTGGATTGCTTATTAAAGAGGTTGTTTCAGCAATTTAGACCTGCACAACTCACTCCTGTGTAAGAGATAATCCTTGATGATGTGCACCAAAAGGGAATCAGAGCCTCTGAGGGCTGGCAAAGCAAGGCAGTGAGTGAATTATCTTAGCACATGTTCAGTTGAATATTTTGGACTTATAAGTTCAACATGATAAAGCACTTTCCTACTAAACTGCTACCACCTAAGCTAAACATTATCAAGGCCAGTGTTATATGTTGTGCAGTGGCAAAGGTTCTCCAGGGTTCACATGATGTAAACCTTGTCATCTCCCCAAGGCCACGACAGGCCATGTGTATGTATTGTGTGCATGCTTCGAAGTGTGCATGTGTGGAGGACGTATAGTAAATATGACCGATTGCACATGTATGAAAGAGAGTCCTCCTAGCAGACTCCACAAGGACTAGCAAGTAGTATAACCACCACTATTATGCACGTTGTGGTGTCCACAACTGTCCATGTGTGAGTCCACAAGGGATGATAGTCAAGGCTTGTCCACAAGGGTCTGCATGATGCTAATTTTATAATCCCTCCGCAGACTGTTCCATGTGCAGCCCAGAATTTTTGTCCACATAGACAGTCTGCTACAAAGGCTTTAGTGTGCATGTTTGCAATGTATGAGGTGTATCAGAAACGTCTCAGGACTGGTGTCACAAAAGATATATTTCAAATCCAAACTACAAGTTTTCCCCTTCCAAGTAATCCCCCTGGAGTCTAACAGACTTCCCCAGCCTTCTTTGCCACGCCACCATGTACTGCTGAAAGGATTCTTCTGGAATCCTCCATTGCTCCGTCGTCACAGCCCTCTTGATGTCGTCCACGTCTTCAAAACGGGTCCCCTTGATGACCTCCTTGAGCTTGGGCAAGAGGAAAACATTCCACAGAGCCAGGTGGGGTGAGTAGGGAGGTTGCTCCAGCACTGCGATGTTCTTCTCAGCCAGGAACTGTAGGATGCTCAGGGCGTTGTGAGCAGGCGTGTTGTCATGGAGAAGCAGCCACGACTTGTCCTGCCACAACTCTCGCCTCTTCTGGTGCACTGAACGAAGCAAACGCCGCAGGATCTCTTTGTAGACATGCTGGCGATTCCTCTGAAGGGAAAAACTTGTAGTTTGTAGTTTGGGTATGAAATATATCTTTTGAGACACCAGTCCTGGAACTTTTCTGACACACCTTGTCGTCCTCCCAACAGACTCCAGCAGACTACAAAAATGATACAATAGCAAAACTGTGTCCATCATGTCTGCAGCTGTGCATGTGTGCATTCACTTGGGAGTCTAATCAATGCTTCAGGGTTAAAGAGACTAGGAATCAAATGTAACACCATATGCATGGGCAGAAACAGTTATGTGTGTATTTTTTAAAAATATATGTAAAATTAATGCAATCAAATGTGAAAACTTTCACAGTATATGTCTGATTTTCCTAAAAGCTACATGAACGGCACCATCTCAGTGGTCAAAACAGCAAAACAATCCCCACATTCCTTCCTATTTTGGGTTAATTTATTTAAAGTCAATAGACGTCATACGTCAGAAAGTCAGCTTTCCAATTTGCACTGGGGTTTGGTCCACTGGCTGTGCTCTGTCCAGGTATAATTACTGTATCAGTATCCATCAAACTAACTTAGATTGACTGTTTGAGGTGTAGGGACATGACATGTTACTGCTGATTATTGATTAGTGGAGATTTAAAAGCCCAACTGGAGTGTTTTACTACTCCAGCAGGTGAAGTGCTTTGACTGCTTACAACCAAGCAGTCACTGTTTCATTCACGTGAATCAGCAAATATATTTGTACTAAGAGGACAGAACAAGTCAGTACAAGTTGTTAGGTCACATAAAATACATCCAGATGAAAACCTTAAAGGGTTTTGTTTGAATCTTCAGATTGGGATTGTCGCTATCTAATGTATTCTCTATGACCATTTCTTTTTGTTAAAGAGAAGAGCAATACAATCTTGTAACATAAACACTCACTAAACATCTCTGGATGCATTTGTCATGCCAAGAATGGCTCTCACAACAGAAAGGCTACAAAGTAAATAACCTAAATTAGCATGGCACCTGAATTACTACCAAAGGGGGGAAAAAAATACCCAAAAAACCCAGAGCGTCCTAAAGCTTTTTCATGTTCATTTAAGTTTTGGAGCATGTATCCTTTGCTACACTGCACAAACAATACATTTAGCTCTATTTACATTGAGGAACTTCTTTAGCAGAAAAAATTCTGATATTACAAACACAGAATTAAACATAAAAATTTAACTAATTAGACATTTATAAGTATTGCCTGAACAATGTGCAGATGTCACAGTGGTATTCACATCTTAGTTGGATAAGAACTGTTGTTGCTAAATGCTAACAAAATAACCGTCTTTACTGAATTTTACATGACAGTTACTGCATTAGATGTCCATATATTCATCATTATTCATCACTGTTTCTCTCTGCTGTCCTTTCCTGACTCCCTTCTCCCCTTATACCCATCTGGTCGAGGCAGATGGCCGCCCTCTCTGGGCCCGGTTCTGCCGGAGGTTTCTTCTTGTTAAAGGGCAGTTTTATTCCCCCACTGTCACCAAAGTGCTTGTTTAAAAAGGAATCACTGAATCTGTTGGGTTAAAAGCATAGTGACATGACTTTTGCTGTGAACTGGTGCTACATAGGTAAAACTGAATTAAAATTTATTTTGTGCAGAAAATGTTTTAATTAGTTAGAAAACTGATTTTTTTTTAAAAAATCAATTAGAAAAAAACAAGCAAGTAACAGATGCTAGGTGGGAGTGTTTTTACTCAAACTAACAGACAGTTCATCTCCCTTGATAATGTGTTGTTGTTGTCCCACAGCAAGCCATGCAAAGTGTGTTTTTGTGTGATTTGTCTGAGGACATTTTGTACAAATCCTTTATAAAGCATATTTTATCTGCACACACTGGAATGTATGATCACCCTCAGGCTTCACAGTGCTCCAGTGTGCATGTGTTGTTCATATGTAGACCATGTGTGTAGTGCTTAATGTGTGTGTGTGTGTGTGTTTGGGAGGTGTTTTCGCTCATGTCTCAGTGGTGTAATTGAACAGAATCTGTTTTCCACTTGACTGGTTCTTTTGAGCCTGGACATCCCCTAAGATGAGTGTGTGTGTGATAAAGGCTAATCATGCAACGTTTGCAATCTCCTATGTGAAGTGTGCGACACGAAGAGTGTGTGTGTGTGTGTGTGTGTGTGTGTGTGTGGTTATCTCAAGTGAGCCCAAATTAGTTTTTTCCACCTCATTAGCCATATCATCGCATCCCCCCGCCTCACCACACATGGCAAGAACAGCAACCTGGCTGTGTGTGTGTGTGTGTGTGTGTGCTAGATAAAAATGGAAAAGTCAGCGCTTTCTTGTGAATAAAATCCAGTCCAGTGTCTGTGTTGTCAGAGGTGAAGTATGTGTACATGTGTAATTCCCAGGATTAACACAGAGTAGCTCAACATTCAGTCATTGTAACCAGATGGGGACATAAAAAAACAACCCTCATCCCTTAGACATGATGCTGTTTGAGTGAAAACATAATGTATTTATGGAAAGAAAACAATAACTCACTGGTGACTGACACCTTAATACACTCAGAAAGCATATAGAATTCAGTTAGTACTCCTGTTATAATTGGTACTATGCTGAGAGGTAATAGTACTATGGTTAGTTATGTTAGTAGTAGTGGTGGAGTAGACACTTTAATGGTCAGCGGACCTTTCTTAAAGGAACAGGTGAATATTTTAAAAGCTATATTTATTTATTTTCTTGCAGAGAGTCAGAGGAAAAAATTGACACTTCCCTGATGTCTGTGTGTTAAATATGAAGCTTTAGCTGGCCAACAGCTAGTCCCTCTTCGATATCTGATTTAACCCTTAAAAACTCATCTCTGAAATTCAAAATAATATATTTCAAAGGGTTTTTTTATACATGAAAATAGTCTATTCCTGCCTTAAAATGGCTTAGATATCTCCATAGGGATTGGGATCCTGTGGGAACCAATGCAATCTCATGGGAGTGGGTGGTTTTAACTTTGCTAAAAACAAATTGTGGGTCCTGGGATTTACAGCAACCAGAAGACTAGAGTCAACAAATGAAGCTGAATAGAAGACTGAAGTGTGTTTTTACAATGTAAATCAAAGCAAGGCAATTTTGTCATGTGGATGAATTTCCTAGTTGTAACTCACAAAGATAGAAAAGAACTGGACTTTGCTACGACAAATGTGCAAAAAGCTCTAATCTGGCACCTCTGGGTGGAGGTGACATGCATGCAAAGTTCTCCCAGTCAAATAGCTCTACTCCAAAGATAAAACATGGCACATATTTACCAAGATACTATCAAGAAGTCTGTAAATGTGTACTTGCTATAGTAGAATGACTCATCATTTTGCTGCATTGTACCTGACTGGTATGCATCTCTTTATTATCATTACACAGTAAACACCTAAATCAAAGGAGTCCTACATACTATTAGTGTACTCATAGTATTTAAACAAGGAGCAGGATTACGAAGGCAGCCTCACACAGGACTCTACTATTCATGTGCAGGTCAATAAATTCCCCACCTTCCTCCATAGAACTGCAGCTTGAGCACTCCTGCTCACCTATGACTCTCTAAAACTATGCAACACAATGGAAAGTTGCAATATTACAGGAACTTGGACAAACACGTTCAAACCGTAAACTAACTCTGAAGAAAAATAATGATACAGAAAGTCTCATGCTGCAAGGTATTGGGATTCGTTGTTTAAGTCTGTTGCGCAAGAAAACCAGGAAGTCTGAATCCGTGTTTTTGAAACTGTCATCCGTACACTGCAGTTTCAATGTGGAAATGCTCAGCCATGGTGCTGACTGCTTGTTTTTGCTCATGATGTCTCTTCTAGTACATAACAAAAACACCATGAGGACATGTTACCATAGTTAAAAACTTGATCTTCACTGGAGAGGGTCTGGAGAGTTTGATTTAATAATGTCTACATGTTTTTGACCTTCAAATCTATGCTTAAGGTACCAGGAAACATATACTGAAATGTAAAGCCTGCATTAAAAAGTTTGATATTATGGGCATGTGTTTTTACAATTCAGACCCAACTATAACTTAAAAGTCTGTGTTCTGCATAAGGGAAGACAGTTTACTCTGCATCACTGCCAACAATAATCGATTTAATCTGGTTCTTCACTTGATGACCCGCCTCACCATTTTTCCACTTTAGTGAACATTGATTGCAGAACACTTTGTCAGGTTTCCACTTTGTAAAACACTGTGACTCTTCCAAATGATACAGTGCTCTGTTGCAACATTTGCTGAAAAAATTGATTTGCTCAACACTTAATAAACTGTAGACTGGTTGCTCTTATAGGATGAACAAAGAGCCTAACCCCAACACAGCCACAAGTTGAATATGTTCTCAACAGACATGTGGATTCTCTATAAAAGCCCCCTTTGTGTAGAATGTGTCTTTCCAGGGAAATACCTGGCAAAAAAACAACTGCAGTTGTAGGGTAAAATAGGAGTAGGGATGCCTTATTGTCAGATACATTTTCCTTTCTTATAATGCTCAAAAAATCTTCCAACCTCAACAACCATATAGATTGTTTGTCCCTACACTCTAACACAAGAGTCTGATGTCTTGCTGACACAACCGTGCACATGGATCACCTCTTTTCAGTGACTTTATGGCTTCATAACACTGTAACATGACTTTCTCTCTCCTCCCATCATAATATAACTAGGGCAGCGTAATGTAAACACTCGTTATTTTTGGGGATTCGCTGAAAGGACTGATGCTGTCCTGACTGCTAGAAGTCTCTTAACAATAAAACCACTGATTGTATTATGCTGCCTACAGACACAATCTAAGAGGTAGTTATTTATGTGAGTCACATTTTAACTGCGTTCATGAAAAGCAGAAATGTTTCAATCCAGTGCATAGGAGTAAAGGAACAACGGACTAATCTTATAATTATGATGTCACTATTTAGGACAACAGGGGCATGAGGATGCTGGTATCTGCTTTGATTTCATTCTGGGAAAATGAATGTTCATGTGTTCATAACCAATGAAATTTTGAAAACATAATGCCATTTTATTCATGAGATTGACATGTTGATGATGTAAATGAGAGCAGTTGTATCCTGCACTGTGTTGTTGATGAGTTTATGAATATTTTGCTGAGTGATACAAAATGATAAACACTACAATCAGCATGTCACCGACACTGTGCATCGAAGGTGTTTGGGAAGATGGTTCAAAGTCACTTTGTTCTTTCAGGAGTAGCTCAACCAGCATGGACTGGTTCAGGGATTATGTCAGAAATGCATGCAAGCTATTAAAGTTTGTGGCTCTGTTCAACTATGCGTGGAATTATGAGGTTAGCAGCTCAAAATAAATGTAAGAATTGCAAAACAAGGTTTGCAATTTTCGTAAAAACAGAAGGAATAGACCATTGCTCCTATAATGAAAACATACTTTGTGTTTCCCTACAGCACCTTTCCAGACTCTAAAGAGCAGTACCCAGACTTCCCTTTTAAAAATGGAGATGTGTCCGGGGCCATCGAGCTGAAACGACCCGTCGGCAGCCACTGTCACGGCCCCAAAGCTACGACGTGTGAGGACAGCGTGGACAAGGTGCTGGCCAAGAAGAAACTCTACATCGCTTCAGCGGTCTGTCTCGTCTTCATGATCGGCGAGGTCATAGGTAACGAAGCTCAGGAAATAAAGAGAACAGAAAGTCAGATGGAAGCTGACAAAAGGAGGAGCTACTTTTCCAAGCATAGCAGCTGCATCCTCTCCTAGGCAGAAAAAGCTGGTGGCTTCCACAATCACCTGGTTGTTGCAGGAAGCTTTAGGATCTTCAGAAAAAGAACTTGTCCCTGGAAAATCAGGGATGGGTTGTACTTTGTCTTTCAGGTTTTGCTACACCTTAAATATCACCACACATTAGAGAAGCAAAGAAATAAGAGAAAAAACAACTTCTAAGAAAGGCAAAACAAAACAAAAACAAAAAAACAAGAAGGAATTGTTGAAGAGATTTGAGCAGTCACCAGATTTTGACACTTTTTATAGATCCCTGTCAGGTAACATCAGGCTACTTCCCATTATGATCACTTTTCAGCAGGTGGTAAGTCTCTCAAAAGTCTGATCGTGGGGTTGTAACGGTGCTTATATACATCTTGAAATGTTCAGGTTGGTATGTAATTTCCCTGGCTTGGTCCTGCCAATAGTTGGTGTTTTATTGCCGCACCTACCATTGTCCATCAGCATACTAGCAGGGTTCAGGGGGCCTTCACAGCTGCAAACATTACATTTTTTAAAGAATCTAGCATGGACTGTTACTTTATACAACACATGTTCATCAGCCTTCCTGCAGCCAGAACGTGCCATTTCTCTACGGATACTGTAGGGTTCAATCGATCGAGCTGACACTGAACATAAGAACAAAACCACCGTTGCCTTTGACCAGATTTTGCAGTGAATGTTTACATGGCATGAAAGAGTATCATGTAATACAAAATGAACACTTCTGATGGGGACAAAACCCTATCAAAACCGTTCATGCAGATATTAACACCATCATCTTATAATGGAAACGCTTATGGAAGGCTACAATGCAATGTTGAGTTCTAGCGCAACTCCTCATTTCTGTCCAATAAAGAAACTGAAAAGAACAAAGTTATGAGGGAGATTCATGTTTGAGTATAACTTTTTTTTTTATTGCTATGAGTATAAAATGGTGGCTGACATTCACCGTTGACTGCCCACATGTTTAAAATGATATTAAGGAATTAAATGTCTCCTTTACTCGAGGCAACCGAGGGTCTTGGTATTAATACAAAATATCACGGTTTGTAGTCGCTTTAAATTACAGGCTTAATCTACCTCTAAACGGCTAAAATAGGTGTAATTAAAAGTTGAGGATGTTATTACTCATGAGGTGCTCTCCTGGTTGCTGAGTGGTGACAAACTCCTTGTCAGCAAGTTTTAAAAGTCAATTTTCTTAGTAAGGCCTCACTAGAAAAGAAAGAAAATCAGCTTCACACTTAAACTGACAGATTTGTTTTCTGTCGCTTTCGATTCGTCTTTCCTTTTCCTACAGGAGGCTACCTGGCCCACAGCCTGGCCATCATGACTGACGCAGCCCACCTCCTGACAGACTTTGGCAGTATGATGGTGAGCCTGTTCTCCCTGTGGATCTCCTCCAGACCGCCCACCAAAACCATGAACTTTGGTTGGCACAGATCAGGTCAGAATGAGAGATCGGATCCGTCTGAGTGGGTGCATGAATGGAGGAAAGGTTAATGGATGTCAGGATGTTAGTTTATGTACTTATTGATACACTACTAAGTGTTAGGAATGGCTGAATAATAGACGGATGGTGAAAACAGCCCTGAGAAAAACACTCAGACCAGCATTCAATCAGCGTATGAGTGTGGATTTTTCCTTTTTAAGCAGCTGCCACCAAATAATAGGTGATTATATGTTTGTCTACAACTGCAAAACTCTCCTGCTGTTACTGCTGTTCGCTTCCTTTGAGAGACATATGTTGGCAGGCGTAGAGCTGCTCTGGCAGACTAATATTTATTTATTTATTTTTAACAGTGCCCCTAATCTTTTTCTGTTCAATGATGTATAATTTTTTTAAAGAGACAAAAAATTCTCACAAACCAATGACTTCAAACTATCACAGCCACTCTGTAAGACAGTTTGTAATTCTCTTGCATAGCCATACAATCTGTACCAGCATTTAAAAGCAAGAACATTGTTAAAAATGAAGCTATTATCTCATAATTATAAGGAATTTTTAAAAATGTAGGATTCTCAGGCAAGTTTTGAAGTGTTTTAGTTCCTGCCCCAAGTCAAAACCATCTCATGATCAGAATCAGAAATTGGAGTGTGAATCAGACTCTCATAATAATGGCTGTTCGCTGGTTATAGCTACTTTGGCATAATTCATTTCTGAAACCCATCCATCATCTGTACACCGCTTAATCCTCACTAGGGTCATGGGGGGCTGGACTCTATCCCAGCTGACTCAGGGTGAAGGCAGGGGACACCCTGGACAGGTCACCAGTCTATCACAGGGCTACACTTAGAGACAGACAACCAAGCACACTCACATTCACACCTACGGACAATTTAGAATCACCAATTAACCTCAACATGTTTTTGGACCTTGTGGGAGGAAGCCAGAGAACCTGAAGAGAACCCACGCTGCACGGGGAGAACATGCAAACTCCACGCAGAAAGATCCCAAATCCCAGGACATGAATCGGGGATCTTCTAGCTGGGAGGCAACAGTGCTAACCCCTGACCCACCATGCAGCCCCCTCAAATGACATCTTTTTCCTAATAAACAAGGCTCAGTTTGCAGCTCACAGTGTGACTCCCTGTACAAGTGTATTGGAGCAAGAGGTGGACCACTTCAGAACTTGCCCTAGAATCATCAGGTTGTTAAGATTTATGCAGTGTTGAAGTAACTCTATGAAAGTTTACAGTGCAGACAGTGGTACACAGAAAAAAAACACCTTAACTGCAAGTTTTAGCTTCATTTTCCAAAATGTAAAAAAATATAAACAAGGTCCATTTTATGAAGTTGGCACGTGTCCATGCTAACACTAGACTTCCATCCATCCATCCATTATCTATACACCGCTTAATCCTCACTAGGGTCACGGGGGACTGGAGTCTATCCCAGCTGACTCAGGGTGAAGGCAGGGGACACCCTGGACAGGTTGCCAACTAGACTTCTAGTTTCTCGTAAAAGTTTTTCTCCGTTCACAACATCTTTAACATCACATTTTCCAAAATACTTTGTTGGGGACAAAACATAATGATGTTGAAGCTCGTATTCATTCTAATAAATCAGGAATCGCCCTTGTCCCGTCCTGCAGTGATTGATTACCACCCTAACTTTTTCATAATTACAACATCTTTTTCCTAATTATGAGACAGTAAATCCTAATCACAAGGTAAGGTCTTGTTTTTTTTTGCCACGCATCTGACCTTGACAACTGTTTTGTAACGACATAGTTGACATTTAGCAAATTGCACTTGTGTGAACTTAGAGGAAACACGTACTTAAAGACAAAAAGTTTTTAGCTGAATTTTTGTCTCATCCACACAGCATTATCATCCTCCAGGAAACCAAACTCTGGAGGTGTTTTAGAGGCCCCCTCCCAGACAGGATTACGGCATTTAAAAAAGTCCATGAAGGGAGGAGTCATTCACAAACGCTATAAGCTGCTGTAACGCAACAATACATTTCTGCCATCTCATTGTGCGTCTGCTGTTGAAAGTGAAGCTTTGTCTCAGAAGGATAACTTCAGTCATTTAACTTTATATCCCAATGCAGCAGTCAGATGGAGGTGTGCTGCCTCGTACTGTGTGTGATGAACTGTGTGACAACATTAAAGTGCTTAAGAGTCCTGCTTCTGTTCCTCCCACAGAGATCCTCGGGGCATTTGTCTCAGTCATGTCCATCTGGATCGTCACAGGAGCTCTGGTCTACTTAGCCATCGAGAGGATCGTACGCAACGACTATGAGATTGACGGCCACGTAATGTTGGTCACCTCTGGGTGCGCCGTCATCGTCAATATTGTGTGAGTGCTTCTTGGCTTAATTGGTGTTCAGATAGTACATTGCAGCTTGTAACAGTCTGGTTCCAAATGCACGTCGCTGTGATGAAGTTTAATTTAAAGCTCCATGACAGTGCAAAAAAAATAAATTCCTACTTGAAAACTGTGTTTCCCTTCAGATTCAACAGGTAAATAGAACTGAAATCCTGATGTTTCCCAGGAATTCTTACTTGTTGTGCAGCTGTGTGTGGTGAAACAAAGATGCTCTCTGAAACCTCATTAACACTTGGCTCAGCTGGGTTTGCTGCTCAAATTGAAATGCTTAATGAGAATTAACTCAGCTGTAAGTCTGTATTCAAAAATGCAGGCAGTTCAAGCAGCGCTTTAATCAGACATCCAGGCCTCCATTCCCAAACAACAGACAAACCATTACAACTAAACGCTACACAGAATTAAAATAACTCACCAAAATGGCAGCGTGCTACTGATTTCCTTCCCTGCCGCTGCAGGCTGTTATAACCTCATTACTGCTCATTACTACATCTCACACTACAATACAGCCACGATTCTGTAGGGTCGGCACCCCTTTTAGACATTCACTCCTTTCCATTAGTCTGACGGCATCTGAACATGTCGGTTTCATGTCTGAATACGCACCCTGGTCCACTTTCTGCACCTGCAATGACAATCTTACTGGGTCGGACCGAGTAGCATTTCTGCATCACTTTCAACAAAGCACAAAGGGCTTCAGTTGCACCACAAGGCTGCAACTAACAACTACTTTATTGAATAGTTTGGTCAAGGAAATATCTCAAATACCTGCCACAACATCTTACAACTCAAGATGGTGTCTTATACTCTGCATACCCTAAAGAACTGGTGAAATCTTACATTTGAGAATGTGAAGTCATGAAATGTTAGACTTATTTGACATAACCACGTTACACATTTGCATAATGCTGATGTAGCAGCTAGTTTGGCCCACAAACAACAACAAAAAATGAGCAACTTCCTTGCAATTTGCCATTATTTCCTCACTAGAGCTGCTTCTGCTCCAGCTATGCCTCTCTGCCTGTACTCACATTGGAAGGGCATTTATGAACTCTTATATGTGGTGTGTTTAGTTGTATCATTGGCCATAAGAGAACATGTGAGAACACTGCTTCTTGGCAAATGCAACGTGGATGTTACTGCCGGCGTCTAGAACCCATCAACGCTAATGATTTAGCGTAGGAAACATAAAGGCGTAATGAAAAGATCAGGCTATGTGGGAAAACTTCAGACAATTTTTTTCGAATTACGAAATTTCTGAAAACTTTAGTAAACATGTCACAGGTGGTGAACTCGGAACTTTTAAAATGATCACTTAGGAGGTTGTGAAGCTCAACAAAGTGGCATTTACATGGACTCCTCTCATAAACACCAGAAACACGACCCCATTTGAAGGCATCAATAGATCTCAGGTTACAGTATGTGAGCAACATTTCCTCCATCTGTTGGACCAGCTGACCAATCAGAGCAGACTGGGCCTTAAAGAGACAGGCGCTAAAACGGAACGTTTCATACGGAAGGTAAAAGAGGTGCTGCAGCAATGTACAGTATGATAAAAACAATGGGTTTTTTTTAGACATCAAAGCATGTAAACATATTCTAGGAGACCCAAAATATAAAATAATAAATGTGTATATGTGCAAAATAAGGGTTCTTTAAGCCACCACAAGTCATTTTGTGATTACATCTAGAGACAACACTCAACACTTGCTGGCCTTTTAGCGTATCTGTGATGTAGCAATGTTAGGTTTGACCTCCATGTTTGCTGTCCTTTTTCAATGCAAACTACTTCATGTTTGTGGTTTTAATGTCTTTCTGTTTTTCGTGAGGAAATGTGTGTTTGAAGCTTAAAGTGCTGAGAACAGAGCTTACATGAAAGCATCTGTTTCATGGCTGCCATTAGGCACAACTGAAGTACCTCTGTTGTTGGTTCTGCAGCATGGCCTACATCCTCCATCATTCGACCACCTTCCACGCCCATGGCAGCGGTTATCACCACATCGACGAGGACGGTCAGAGCCCCGTCAGTTACGGACACAGCCACACGCTCCTTAGTGGCCACAGCAACACCAGCGTCCGCGCTGCCTTCATCCACGTGGTCGGAGACCTGCTGCAGAGCATCGGCGTCATGGTGGCAGCGACCATCATCTACTTTCGGGTCAGATATAGATCACATTCATGTTTGGGTGAGACTGAAACATCGGTTTGCTGACGTTGGCCTTTATTTAATTATTTTTTAAATCACATATGATGACCTATAAGATGCCGTTTAACAAGCATAAAGAGTTTTTATCAGTTTATGATTTGAATGATAAATACAAGCGATGTGCTGTGAAATTTTTGGGAAACTGTTTATAAGGATTAACATCAGTCAATTTTGTATTTAGATTGAATATTCTCCACAAGACGCATCTTATATTGCCAAAACAGTGACTTTAATGGGTTCTTTAAACCAGCCTCTAAATCTCAAGAGCCAATTTAAGGTATATTTAATATGCAGAAATTGGCTCAGAAAGCATGAACGCATTCATTTACTTAGAGTCTTGTTTGTTATGGATGAAAGGTTAAGCATTTCTGTCATCTTGCAAGATGTTCCCTTTTTTCTGCCCTGAGCATTTTAATGCCTCATGACTGAGGAAAACACCATCTGATGTCTCTTTACTCACTCTGTCAAGTCTCCATGACCTCTTCTCTCTCTTTCAGCCTGAGTACAAGGTTGCAGATCCCATCTGTACCTTCCTGTTTTCTGTCTTTGTCCTCTGCACCACCGTCACCATCCTCAGAGACGTCTTCAGGATACTCATGGAAGGTACTGGACCTGGAGATTGACACCTTCCTGTCTACCTCTCTGGAGAAATCAAGTCTTTTTTTAGTGAATTCTTATATGGTAGAAGACATAATATGAGGGAAATAAACAGTCAGTACCATAGCTGAGCATTTACGCCTTGAAACTGTAGTATTCAGATGACAATTTAAAAAAACAAAAAACATGTATTCTGACCCACCTACAGCTTTGAATAGAACCAGTCTACTTTGACATTGTGGGAAATGCATTGCTAAAAAATACACTACAGCAAGCAACACCAGAAACGTAGAAACCACTGTCCACTTATATTCAACAGACACATAACAGACGTACAGTTTTTCTTTTCAAACAGCAAACTTCCATAAAAGTTGTGTTTGTTAGGGTCTAGCTCAGTAGGCGAAAGAAAAACAGCGTGTCTGTTGTACCAAAATGTAAAGTATTTAATGGATAAAAAGCTTTTTAAACGAACATAAATCAACACTAAAGGAGGAACACAGAGGGCGATGGATGTTACTCCAAAAAGAAAAAAAAAAAGAATTTAATACAAACTAGATAATTATGATTAGGTTGTAATTAGAAATTTACGCTTGCTGACCAATCCTACTTTAATAAATGAACAAATAAAGGAACAAAGCTAATCACCATCCAGCTACAGTTCTGTTCTTAAAGAAAGCACTGCTACAAATGAAACTGTAGCAGCAGCAGGTTAGTTTGTCTTAGCATCAACACTGGGAACAAGTTCTGACTGTCCAAACATAACTTCATATAAACAGTTACATGACAGAGATGTATTTATCTTCTCTTGTCAAGAAAGACAAAAAAGCCTGCTTCCATAAATTCTTAAGTATTCCTTTAAGATGAGCTGAAACGGTATTTACAAACAGCACTCAGCTGTTTTACGCCTGCGGCTGTTGTCAAGCTGTTAAATTTTGACCTGATCTGACAAGGTCAATATCACACGATGCTAAAGGATGTCATGTGATGAGCTTTCATGTGTAAAACAGACTTTTTAACAGTTTTGGAAGAAGTCCTCACATCCTTTACTTAAATAAAAGTACCACCACAGCAATGTAAAAGTACTCCATTACAGGTAAATGTACTGCATGATAATGTATCTTGTTTTTCAGGGTCTCCTAAAGGAATAGAGTTTAACTCGGTGAAGGAGGTGCTGCTGACTGTGAAAGCTGTGAAGTCCATGCACTGTCTGCACCTGTGGGCTCTGACGCTGGGTCAGTCCCTGGTTTCTGTTCACCTGGCCATAGGTAATGTAACACACTGATCAAGCAACAGCGGGAGTTAACTCATTTACTCTGGACAAGGACACCACAGTGATAGAGCAAGACAGAGAGGAATCATTCACAGAAGAATGAAGTAAAAGCAGCTAAAGCCAATAAAATGGGGAAGAAAAAAATAAGGGAAGACTTCAGCAGTATAAAAAGTTGTTACAGTACAGATAAAAGTACACTCAAGTTTGACAGAAAGTAATTAACTGCAGTTAACACGGGTAGATGAGACAAATCTCTGATAGCAGCAGCTCAGAAAGATGAATTTGCGATCATTTTTTGTAATTTTCCAGAGAAAATAACTTCAAACAAAGATGGTCTGAGAAGGTTGAACTGAGAGAGAAGAGAACTACATTTGCATGAGAAAACACCACATTCTGTTTTAAAGCTCTCTGGGCATTTAGAATTACTTTAAGCCGACCTTATTGTGGCCAGACTGACCTAAAATCCTACTGAGTAACAAGGTAGCACAAATTTAAATGTGTTATTTACTGAAGCAATGAAAGTGTTTTTAGTTTTCAGTTTTTCACCCCACTCCAACACAACGATTATTAGCCTGTACAAAAAAGATGATAAACATTAAAGGCCTGGGCCTGGGATCTTTCTGCGTGGAGTTTCCATGTTCTCCCTGTGCAGCGTGGGTTCTCTCCGGGTTCTCCGGCTTCCTCCCACACAGTCCAAACACATATTGAGGTTAATTGGTGATTCTAAATTGTCTGTAGGTGTGAATGTGAGTGTGCTCGGTTGTCTGTCTCTAAGTGTAGCCCTGTGATAGACTGGTGGCCTGTCCAGGGTGTCTCTTGCCTTCACCCAGAGGATTAAGCGGTGTCTAGATAATGGATGGACGGACTATGATATCACAGTGATGCTGACTGTTCGGATATAAAATGTCATCATTTCAAAATTGTATCCTATTAGACATCCATCCATTATCTATACACAGCTTTATCCTCTGTAGGGTCATGGGGGGCTGGAGTCCATCCCAGCTGATTTACGGTGGAGGCAGGGGACACCTAGACAGGTCACCAGCCCATTAGACATTTGAATTATTCTTTATTTTATCATATTTAGCCAAGTTTCAAGCTCCATGGCTGAGAAATGAAAACATGCCAAATGTCTAAAACTGCAGTTTCTTGAATGTCCACTTAAAGTTGCCTCCAAAAGCCAGTCAGTCTCCATTGACCCCCATGTGAAAATGTCCAGCTTTACCACAGAAATTAACATGTTTGCAAAAACCTTTTTGGTTTCCATTGCAAATTTCTTGATTCACGACAACTGTACCAGGATGGATTTTCATATAGCTTCCCCATTTGTATTGTATAAAGGTTTAAAGTTAAGAATCACTGAGGCTTAAGTGACAGGTGGGTGCCTTCATAAGACAGGACTGAAGATCAGTACATCGGTACAGTACATACTAGCTTGGTCGAGGTTTTCTCTGTGTTAATTTCAATTAAAACAAAAAAGGCAGTAAAAAAAGAAAAGGGAGAGTAAAGCAATCTGATAAACGAACTTTACAACAAATGAGCTCAATATAAACTAAAGGTCTTGAAACTGGAGTTTACAAGACAGAGCCACAAGATTGGATGTTTATATTCTACTTCAGTGCTGCAAATTTCCACCATTAAACCCTTTACTTTACTGGGAACTTTGTCCACTTGGTGATGCAGATGATGGATAAAAACACTAAGACGAGGTACCATCAGCCAACATTTTCCCACCTACGTCCTCCACATTCTCCAGTCTTAGCAGTAATTCTATGCACTGTTTCAGTGCCTCATATTCCCCTAATATTTGAAAAACAATGTAGAGAAGAGTAATTAGAGGAAAACGGTTAATCAGATGAGTTTTGTTGTCGGTCAGACTCACTGTGTTGTTGTTTTTTTTCCTGTCAGAGGAGGGTGCTGACCCTCAGTCTGTGCTGCAGGAGGCCACCGACCTGCTCCACACCAAGTTTGGTTTCTACAGCATCACCATCCAGGTGGAGCTCTACTCTGAAGACATGAGCCACTGCTCCCACTGCCAGGACCCCAGTGACTGATACCCACACTGGACTGAACTGGACTGAACTGGACTGGACCCAACAGGACATGTAACGGCTCAGACACTTTGTCATTCTCTCTGGGTGGGCTGGACCAGTGAGAACTGCACTGTGTTCACAATTCCTGCTGAAGGAGTAGGAGGAGTGTTAGTAGACAGTTGTGTTCACCATTGAGTCATAAGAAAGCAGACTGAAATTATCCATGTGCCGTGTATGCTGATGCTGGAGCTCCATGCTAACATGCAGTTCTTCTCAAAACACCATTTCAAAGGATTTTTTTTGTTTTCTAACCAAATACTGAGAGACAGTGTGTCAAAAGAAAATTTGGGGTGAAACTGTTTGCTGGGTTGATGAGGTGCTGGAAATCTATTAAGACTAAAGAAACATGGGTCCCTGGCAGGGATAGGTTTGTCAAAATATTGACTTCTTGATGATTGATCAGATTTGTTCACCTGACTCACTCGCCACCAAGCAACTATTTCACAGTAAGCACAAATTGGTCTATCGCTGCAGCTAAGCTGCACTTGAATGAGTTCTGTGTGCAAAAAGTTCTGGGTAATATGCTGCTATAAAGTGTGCATTAGCATAACCACCATGGACACAAACAGCAGCGGTCCACTGTGAGCACTGTTTAAAGCACAAAAGAAGAGATTTGACAAGGTGACGGGGTAATGAACGGGGTAATCTGCCACTAACTCCAGAGTAGAAAATTGATAACGGTCGACCTCAAGAATACCAAACATTTAAAATCCAGTATGAAAAGTCATTTTAAGCCAAGCACCAAGGTTTATATTTATGCAACTATATATTTGTACAGAATACGTCAGTTGTAGTCTGTACAAGTGAAAGCAGATTCAAAACACTGCCAGATACTGCCAGATACATAGTAGGAGCACATATTGTTTACAACTACTTTTCAGCATTGGTACTTATTTCCAAACAGTTCTACTTAGTACACAATAGTACTGCTAGTATTTCAGCATGCAGCACTAACCCCTGTTTGTGTCTCTTATGTATCACCTTACATTAGTGCTACAGAGCTACACATCCAATTTTTAGAAAAATAAACAGCAGGTGACCTTTTGAATAGACAGAGGGCAGGTCGACGTCCTTGAATCTGAACGTATTTCCAGAATTTCATTCTCAAACATGCCTGCCTGGAGCTGCTGCCCTCATTTTTTTTTCTTGTTGTCACCTAACACAAGCAAGAAAAGTTTTACTAATCAAGGAACTTATTACAAAAAAAAATTAAATTAAAAAAATCCAGCACCAAACACATTATTTGAAAGATGGTTACAAGAGTATCCTGGAAATGTCTTTATAATTGGGGTAAGTGTTGTCAAATTACCTTCTATCAGACCTATTGTCAGATGGGGTCAAAGAGTCCACATGAAGGGGGTTGACCCATGCAGTGATTTATGGTTAACTGTTAAATAGGATCAACTATAGCAAGCGGGTGAGAGGCCCAGTTTGGAAAACGATGCCTCCCTGTACATAAATCCTAATGGCTAGCCTGCCTCCAGGTCTGTGAAAGGTCACCTGGTATTTATTCTCTTGAAATCAGATGCTTTGCTCTGTAACTCGACCATAACATAAATGTGAAAGGCACAAACTGGAGTTGACACCATACAATCAATTAATAGTGTTACAACTGTTAGCATGGAGCATCTGATCAAGCTCTACCAGGACACATGGATGACTTTGATGTCAGTGGTTTCAGCACTAATTTTAACCACATGGCTGTCTGCCAGAATCTCACTACAATCTGTGGTCAACTCTCCATTTGCCTGCTTTACACTGAAGGTCAGACAGGCATCTGCAAAGCTAACTAGCATGAGAGACAGTTTAAAAAGTTAAAGCTGCAGTAGGCGGAGACGTTGCTATTCATACTATCTCACCTGCTCCAGGTGAAAAGCCCTGTGATTGACTAAAATCACCGTCTAAAGCTTGAAAACAGGAGGTGAAGATGTCAGCAGAAGTCAAAGGTCAGTATAGATGTTTTGCCCAGTGATGCCAAAATGTACTGCCTACCCCAGATTTAATTTGCAGAAAATTTCACTGACGTTTGTTTTTTCAAGACAAACTTGGTGCACAGATCACAGCAACCTGCAACACACTGACAAACACTGTCTCACATGGAAGTAAATTATAACATACCTTTACGAAAATATACATTTCGTGTTTATGGTTTGTTGTAGCCTTATGAGGATCACAAACCAAGGATCATATTGTTTTTAAGGATGCATTTATGCAAGGCAGAAAAGTACAACAGTCATTTTGGTAATAGCCACTAATCTGGATCTATCACACTGGTCTAAAAAAAACCTCCAGTATCCAGACTTAGGCTGCACCCCAATGTACACACTAACACATCTGACTTTAAAAACTATGTACTGCTACATGCATACCATTGGGAAAAACTGCCTAAGTTTGTTACTAGAGCAAAACACTGTCAAGTATCTTCCGTTGCAGAGGATTGTGGGTCAGAATGGTGAGAAAAGCATGCTGGCTTGAATACTGCAAAATGCATCCTGATGTTTCTGACATACTGCCTTTGACATACTATATGTTGGGACGTAGTAAATCGTTTTCTGGAGTACTACATTGTATTGTAGTATGGACACTGAAATGCGCTCTCCTTAAATTGCTTGAGTATTTCCTCTAAACCCAAGTGGCAACTTCCAGGGCTACAAAATGAAGCTAACATTGGAATGCAGTTCCTCAAATGTCCACTTGAGGCTCTAAAAGCATGCCATTCCCTATAAACATGTTTACAGGCTTGTACAAAAAACTGTTTGATAGCTAATTTTCCCCCATTCATAACAAATGTACGGTTGGTCAATATTAATGTCTCACATGTTGGAATTAACCAGGACAGTCTGCAGACATTTGCAGCTTCAAAACTTCACAGAGGGTCCAACCATCTTTATAGACAGTCTGTGCTCACAGCAAGATGCTGGTCAAAGCGTCTGTGCTTTGTTCAGTATTGCAATGAACTCTGGGCTTCAACAATCTATCAACTGTACTGTACTTTGTGTCAATTTATCACATCGCACCAAAGATGCAGAGTCATCTCTGTCTCTGTTTCAGAAGGGTTTGGAGGGTCAGGAAAATAAGTTCATTTTAGATCAGTAAAAATTTGAGTGAAATTCAGCAGAAATACAGTGATTTATTGAGTAATATCCTAAAACAGTACTCATTAAAGGGCTATTTCTGGTGGTAGTTTGTTTGTAGGTTGGTTATTGTGTTGCAAGCATTCTTGGTTTCAGTTTCCAAAGTGTCCCACAAGTACAACTCATCAAAAAAAGAACAACAGTCAGACCTGTCGTTCTTCAGCATCTCCGAGAGGTGTTTACTTTATGGTGGGCGGTGTACCAATATGGACTGAGCAGAGGGAAAATGAATGGAAAGTGTCAGATGGAAAAAGCATTGAGCTACTTCCACTGTCAGGTCTGAGTGGACATTCAGGTCTGAGGGCAAAAATGATTCAGTTCTGCAGTCGGACGATTAGTTTTAGCTTCATGCTGTCATCCATCTCATCTATCTCTCATTTCTTCTGGACACATCCATCTAGTATATGACTGTCCCTTCCCTGAGCTTTCATCTGTCTGCGATCCGTCCATCCATTCAGCCATCCGTGTTCTGCAAGTCACGCAGCAGCAATTTTCAGTTACTTTATATGTGAAATGATTCAACACTGGAGTAACTATGACTTTATCTGACACATAATCTTATAAAGCTGTGTTTGTCAAATTGTTTTCCCAGCAAATATAGAATAGCTCTCACTTGTTAGCAGAGGAGACCAGATACAAGTAAATGTCATATTCTGTAGCTTCCATTTGGATTAGCAGAGCCAATACTGACTTCAATTGTGACTGAAATTCCAGAGACTTTGCAACCATTTTGTCACGTTTGCTGATATTATTATAATTCCTACCAAGTGGGAGATATTGTCAGATGTGTTTTCCCAACTCCCTTGCTGGCACTTACAATGTGAACGACAAGACATGAACACCATAAAGAGTCTAAAGCCCCCCTAAAGAAACTGCTTTTGTAAACATCTTGGTAAATTGCACCTCATCCTTGTACAGGTTACTAAACTAAAAGGCAACACAAAACAGTCAAACTGACTACAAACAGATGCAAAATGACTGCAGAGATGCACAAAACCTTTTCAGACGTACCACAACATGCAACACAAAGACAAAAGGACACAAATCTACCACAAAAAGACCCAAAACTATTGCAAGGAATCATTTACCAAATAACTTAATACAAACAGATGCAGAAAATCACCACAAATAGATCCAAAATGCAAAAAGACAACACTACAAATAATATGGGCTTGGTGGCTTGTGGACAGCCCCTTTAAATGTCCATGCCCAGGGGCCCACTGTCTCATAATCCATCCCTGACCACATGAATAAAAGGATTCTTTTATGGGAGCTTCATCCTCAATCGTCTGCAAAATAAACCTGCTGATAAGACTGCTGATAGCTTAGTGTTGCTGCTCCGGAGGCTGGAGGTAGAAAATCTGATGAGACTTTGGCACAATAGAAAATATCATCACACTCAATGAGGTTTATTGTGGTCAATAGATCAACCTAATGTATGACTTAGTGTAAGAGTTACACTGCAGAGTGATGGACTCAGCAAAGTCAATAGTAATCACCCTCTGGGGACCATGAACAGCCACAGCAAATTTCATATCAATGTGGCTGTTAGTCATGTTGTTTAGGTTCCAGAGGACACACTGTATGCTAAAAAAAAACAAACCAAAAATTCTGAAGGATTTAGCCTGTGGGGAGCAGGAATGTGTTCGCTAAATTCAACAGTGTTCTGTAGATTCTGCATGCAAGAGGAATTGGCAGCGAAAGGTGGCTTTAGAGGGAAAAAAACAACAACTTGTGATTACCACAAACACGAGAGTTCATCCTCTGGGGACCATAATTATCCACAGCAGGTTTTATGGCAATCTAGTTATTAGTTATACTGACACAAAATCTATATGTTGACCATAGGGAAGCACAAGACAACACACTGCACAAAACAAAATCCAAAAGATTCCTCCTCTGGGGATAAAGAAAGTTAATTTTGTTTTAATGCACATGTAGAGCAACAATCTTTCATGATCAGAATTCATCCTCTGTGGACAATGACTATCTGCTGAAAGTTTGTTTTTAACAGGCTCCCTGTAAAACTAGCCTCCCTCCAGTGGCCTCAGGAAGGCACCAGAGGAATGGTTGTGTCATGACCAAAATGGAAAAGAGATAATCCTCTGAGGAACCTGAACTTAAAGGGACAGTTTGCTTTCTTTGGGACTGGGAGGACCAGCATGGAGACTAAGCATTAAGCTGCTGTGGACGGACTCTGCAGCAAGAACTATTTCAGGGCCACCTTTCTGACAAAGCGCTGAAGCCACTATATGACTTTTTAAAAAGCCACCAGACTCCATTGAGAAAAACAGTAATTTTAGCTAGCAGACAATGGGAGTTGGTCCACTGCCTCCTCAATTAGTTGGATTGTGTTATTGTGCCACACAGTGGGAGACAAACAGCTCCTTTACTCTGTGAGATAAAATTACTGCTTTTTCAATGGAGTGTGGTGGCTTTGAAGACAGCAATATAACAGCTTAATTTTCCAGTTGGAAAGGGCTGACTGATGAAAAAGTAAACCTGTGACAATAGCTTAAATATATCATACACTTAAACTTCTTCATTTCTTTCTGGCTGTGCTTCCTTTTGGAAAGCTGACTGCATTCATCACTTTGCCTCTGTGCAGGTCCTCCTGTTCACTTGTCTAAACTAGGGTACAATGACTGACATCTAGTCTAGTGATACACTGACTCATACGATCCCACATCAAAGAAACCAAACAATCCCTTTAAAGCAAAGAGTGAACAGTAAAGAACTGCTCTTTGGTTTTGACTCTAATAAAACTTTTGTGGGAAAGCGATGCTAGTGGGGGCTGATCATGGTGTCAAAATCATTTGGATGAATCCTCTGGGGACCACAAATACCAACAGCATGTTTCATACAAGTTAAGGTTGGCTTTAATCCACAGTCAGATTTGGGAAAAAGTAAAATATGTTTCTTATTTTGCACACAAGAACAGCCAGCGAGCCGTCAACATGCCTGCAATGCTTCCCAGCTACTATAAAGTGTTGATGTATTTGCTTTCAAAGAAAGGACAACTGTACATTGTGAACGCCTCGTTGACATCCGTTCTGATCCAAAAACTTGCATGGTTGTTAGCTGTTATTCAATATCATGTATAGTAAGAAGTTTCTTGTTCAACTGCCAATCAGAGCATATAGACACAACATGCGGAGGATTAATCAAAGAATAAAATCTTCTTTAAAATTCTA
The DNA here is from genome assembly GCF_000690725.1 of Stegastes partitus. Taxonomy (NCBI): domain Eukaryota; kingdom Metazoa; phylum Chordata; class Actinopteri; family Pomacentridae; genus Stegastes; species Stegastes partitus. Next base: position 105,821 of record NW_007578362.1, read on the forward strand.
TATTTTCACCAATTTTTAGGGAGATCCTGTATATTTACATACATTTTTCCTTATGAACTAATGCTAAATAAGAACATACTTGTATATGGACCCAACAAGCTAAAACAAAGTGAATGTAATGATGACCAATGCATTTTACCGTACTAGTTTTGATAAACTGGAGTTCTCCTGTGCAGGCTCCAGCGTTTAACTGGAGCTTTACAGCGTGAAAAAATAAAAGTTCATTTCATTCCAGATAAACACCGTTCCTGTTTGTTCACTATGAAAGTCTAATGTTCGAGAATGCTCTGTTATCGTGCTGTTGCTGTTTGTGACAATTATACTTAGTGTGACTGTTGTAAATATGTCAAATATTGTGTATTTCCTGTGTATGATTTTGTGTATACATGTGTAAATACATTTATCTTCCTTGTACAATCGGTCCTACTTGTCTAAGTGTTCTGGTGATACCGCGTAAATCCACTCGTCACATCTGTGATGTTTGATATTTCATTTTTATGTGTGGCAAGAGTTTTTGTAAAGTGAAATAAAAGGCTGCAGATGACGGCGAACGACTGGATTATTTCCGAGACAACTGATGCAACAGAGAAACAATTCATCAGCTTTTCACAGTGTTTAGGCTTAAATAAAGGCTTTGGATTATTTCTTATTATAAAAACGTTTATTATCGGCAATGTTTCAAAAATAGCAACAGAGAGCACTTGATGAACATTGTGACGCGTTTATGAATTGCAAACCTACAAATGTTGTCAGTAATGAACTCAGTATGTTTGTGACCGACAATATTGAGACTGTCATTTGGAAATAACTGGAAAACACAGTTTAAAACCCCTAATTGAACTCAGAGGAAAACGTGTCTGAAGAAACAGATTTCCTCCTGTAATTATTTACATTTTCCCCATTTTTTAAATGTAGACAATGGAAAATAAATTAGGTTGTGCTACAATGCTGAATCTGTAATATTTATTTTAAAAAACAATCATTTATTTGAGCTATTCGAGAACAACAACGGTAGGAATATGTTCAACAGGTAAGGAAAGGATCGATATTACATCCAGCAAAGATACAAAAAAATTCAAGTATTTCCTCAAATGTATAGCCTGAGTAGTTCTTAAAACAGGATAACGAAAACGAAAACAGCAGCAATGAGCTTACAGACACACTCCCGGGTTGTGTTGCAGTTTTAAACCTCAGCATAGATTATAAAGTCGCCAACAGTGAGGTGATAACAAAATAAGGGCGTGTATCTTTAAATGCAAAAAAAACCAACTAACAAAACTGTATTACACGACTAGATAATGGGGCCATTGCAGATTTAAAAAAAATAAGTAAAAAATGCTGATAAAAGTTGTACATTTTCAAGAAAAAGCTCAAAAATGTACAAGAAAAAAACGTCGATATTCTCTGAGATGAGAGTCACACAATCTTTTTTTGTGAAGGAACCGCATTGCTCAACTTTGCAAGTTTAGAAGCTCGTACAATAAAGTCGTGACGTGCCTGCTCACGCACAGCGAGGAGGGACAAAAGTAAGGATGTGTTGGAGTTCCCGATGCTCAAAAGTCGTCACCACAGCCAAATCAGTGCAATGTATTCTTCCCAACCGGCCTAATTAATGGCAATGTCATTCCAAAGATGTTCGTAATAAGTTGATTCTGAGCTAAAATCACAAGTATTACATGATTGCTACATTTGATTGAAAAGTATTGACATTTCCGGCATAAAACCTTGTGCGCGGTGATTTTAATCTAACCGTGCAAACTGAAGACAAACAAAAAAATATGTTTTTTCTCAAAAGTGTAGCACTCTAATCTCAGAGAATATCCAAGCTTTTTTTTCTGAATGCAAGTAAGGCTAAGAAATCTGGGAACGGAAAATAATAAACTACGATGGAATGTCTCACTGCTACCAAAATCACATGGTTGCAAACACAAAAAAATAAACATTTTATATTTTAGGTTCTGTTTTAGATTTATCCAGTTTCTCACATTTCGCAACTACGTCCCCATTGTCTCAGCAACATGTTCACAAGGCTGAAAACTTACTTCAGACTGGCTTTATTACAACAGATTGCATGCTGGTATTTTGAAGAGTCACTCAAAGGACAGAATTCAGTCTGAAACTAATACCAGGTGTTTACATGAACAAGAGGTTCTGTTGGGTTAGAAAACCTGGATGTTCATTAAAATGCGACTGTGTTTGCAAAATGTGAGATGTCGGATACAACGAAACAAAAAACAACTTCTACTTGTGATCAGTAACCACTAAACAAGGCACTAACGAGCTTCTAGGATGCAAAGAAGTGAGCTGTCGCTGTCACAACAGAAAAGACGGGAACATTTCAGCTGACACATCTGTTGGGAAATCAAGCGGCGCTCGGTGTTCGGTTCAGCAGATTCTGGTTGTGTTGAGGTCACAGGAGGAAAAAAAGTCCTGCTTCAGACTGTTCTCAGGCACAGTGAAGGAGAGAAAAAAAGAGAAAAAGGAAACGCCCCTCAAGTGATGATGAGAAAATTTCACTGCCGTCTGCATATTTTTTGTTGTTTTTAATTTAAAGTTGAAATAAATTAATGGCTCTTGGACACTGGGAACAAGATAAAACCTCTAGTGATCATCCAGTCACGTCTAGTTTGCGGTTTTACTTGCCCAAGTTTTTTAGACACCAAGACATAAATAAAACGATGTTCACCTGTTCTAATCTAGTTGTAAATGTCTCCAAGACAGATGCCTCAAAACCTGGACAGATAAAGCCAGACGTACCCACGTGGCTTGAGATCGCTAGTTTTTAACACACATAAATGCATAAGAATTAGAAATGAATATTGTTTTTTATCAAAACTAGGTTTTTTTTTTGCAGGTCTGTGTTTGTAGTCCGACAGCTGCAGTGACAGTGTGATTGTGATCCTCCTGCTATAGCTGCTCTGTCACAGTTTGGACTGCCTCTCTCTGCTCTTGTGGTGAATACAGAGTGTTGAACTGAGCCTGGTTATCAACAATCATCTCCGTGACATGAGGGCTGATCATTCCCCTCAGACAGTTCAGTCTGACCAGGCCCGACTGGCCGGCCGACACAACCCAGATGTGGCAGCTCATGTTGGGGTTGAAACGCACCTGTGGAGAGGAGGAAGAGCAAAATGTTGAAAGTGATCTGTGCTCTCAGTATCAGAAGTCAGCTGATGTTTTAAACTTTTTCGAAAACCTGCTGTGCAGTTTGAGACTCTACGTTCAGTCGGGTTTCTCAGCGCAGACGGACAAAGACGGTGTGGAACAACTGACAAACAACTCAATGATACCAACCAGCTTTGAAATATTGTGTTGTTGTTTTTTTAACTGCTAAGCCGAATAAAATAGTTTATTCCTTTGTTTGATGGACTCAACATGTGACCTGAGTTTGGTTCTTAATCTCACATGATGACCACCCTGACAAAGAGGGCTTGGTTGTAGTCTAATTGTTCTGATCTGATGATAAAACATGTCACTCAGGCTACAGCAGACCCACACACACTTGTTGATATGGAAAGTGAAATGCAACCTCTAAAACTCGATTAATACTCCAGCGCTGAACTTAAGCATTGCTGACACTGCAGTCTGTACAAGTGGTCTGTTGTGTACTTGTGTGCTGGTGTCTGTTGCTCTGCAGGTACACCAGCAAAACCCTAGTGAGCTGCTCTTTGCTCCTGGAATGAGCTTCTTTGTGTGTTTCAAACAATAACGACTGAAACAACACAGATCATGTTGGAGTTACTTTAACTGAAATTACCGCAACACAAAAAAAGGGAGAAGACATCAGAACTGACTCCACAGACGGATTAGATGAGCTATAAAATAGTAAAACAACAAACAAACAAAGAAAAGAAAACAGCACATGGCACGCTCCTGGCAATAGCATTGGCATTACGAGCAGGCCAGACACAGTTACAGCGTCCAACATATTACATTTTGTTTCACAGAAGCATTATCTTGGCTGTAACCAACCACAGCTGTTGTAGTTTGCGTCACAGCGACTGTAATTATGCAGTGCAGGCCTGGCTACGCTGTAGAGTCCATGGCAACACAGAAGTATACAAGTGTAGTGCTTATGGCAAATCCCTACTTGTTCAGGACGAAATGGTGCGGCTTGAATTTTGGCATTTAGTCGTACCTTCAGCGAGCAGAATCCTTTTCCTGTTTACTGATGGGTTTCGGTCATTTGAAAGCTGTGTTCAGTTACTCTGAAGCTACAGCTGATGTAAACTGAACACTGCTCCTGTTAAACACTAAGAGCTTGGAGAGTGTATTGTGATGAAATATTAACAGTTAGCAGAACATCACTGTTTCACTTCACTGCAGTGAAAAAACACTTAAATAATGATCGCTGCTGTCCCTTTATTACAGCTCTTAGCAGGTAGCTACAAAAGCTAATCCAGTTGACTACTTTCTGTGTTTACTCTCAGTGACAAATGTTTGATTTTATTATGGAGAAGTTTATTTAGGAAGCTTTGGGAGATTCACTCTGCTTGAGTCGAGAAATGATTGGAGCTGCAGTCGCACTGAAGCGGGACGTACAGGCTGAACAGCAGTGGACCAAGTATTGATCCCTGAGGGACTCCACATATCATGTCAGTCTTGCTACTCATATTTAATAATTATCTGGATGACTAGTCTTACTTCCACTTGAGCGACTGCTATTACAAACTAACAATACTTTTATTTATAAGTGCATTTCTTGTCTACTCCGCCCTCCTCTCAGTGACTCAGCTCTGGCTCTCAGTAAGTCAATATCGCTGCCTCCTCCTTCCTCTCTTTACGGAAGCTCATCTGTCCCTTTGTTCATCACTATAAATCCTCCTGCTGTGCGTCTTCTTTGATTTTTTTTCTCCTTCCCTTCTCAAATCACTCTCTTCCTCTTCCTAATCCATTTATCCCTTTCAGACAGAGAGCCGGTCAAAAACTCGGCGGCGTTTTGTTTTTGAGATCGTCCCGTGAAGTGCCCGTCCATCATTTCATCCCAGAGGGCACAGCGACACCCTCCACTCTGCCGCTCTTAAAATTAAACACATCAAATCCTCAAATGGCTGCTCTCCATCTCCCCCTCCCTCCTTCCAACTGAGGGTGACATTTTTCTCATTTTACACATCATTACATTCAGCCCATCTTTATAGCTGCCCATCAGAGGAGGAGACAGAGGACGGAGGAGGAAGACGCTCCTCTTTCATATCTCACCTCTGTTTCCTTTCTCCCTCCTTCTGTTTATCTTTCCCTTCTCTTCTTCTTCATGTTGCGCTGCAGCAGGAGTCTGATCATGCCTGCAGTGTGTGTGTGTGTGTGTGTGTGTATAGATACCTTATGCAGTGCAGCCAAAGGCATCTCATCCACGGTCACCTTTGCCTTCCCTTCTGTGTCTCTCATGCGTTTCCACACAGCTCGCTTCTCGCTTTTCATGAAGTCCCGCTGGAAGTCAGAGGAGATAATTACTATTGTGTTAAATGCATATTATTTCACATTTTTAAAAAAATTCAATTATCAATATTTAAGAATACAGCAGTTTCCATTCGAATGCAGACCAAAATTTCAGACAACTGGCAAAAGAAATTGAAAATGAATGCATATTTCCTATGAGGAGGTGGGTGCATTTAGTGTTTGTTTAGTAGCTTGCAGGTACCAAATCTCCAGTCCTGCACCATTAACGACACCTGAAAGAAGTCAGGTGAAACCTCACATGTAACTGATGAAGAAAATGTAACAGAATATAACATTTTCATTTGTTTCAACAATGATTTTGAGGAAAGTCTGACCTCGGCACACAGAGGAAATGGTTTCATCTGGTATTTAAAATCATTTTTTGAGGGTTTTAATCCTTTATGTGGAAATTATTCGACAAAATCATAATATTTATACATAAAAGATGACTTTTGTTACACAAGTCATCATGTTTTTTCATGGAAGGTCCATCCATCCATCCATCTATACACAATTAATCCTCACTAGGGTCGCTGACTCAGGGTGAAGGCAGGGGACACCCTGGACAGGTCACCAGTCTATCACAGGGCTACACTTAGAGACAGACAACCAAGCACGCTCACATTCACACCTATGGACAATTTAGAATCACCAATTAACCTCAACATGTTTTTGGACTGTGTGGGAGGAAGTCAGAGAACCTGGAGAGAACCCACACTGCACGGGGAGAACATGCAAACTCCACGCAGAAAGATCCCGGGTGTCCTCACCGGGATGTGAACTGGCGACCTTCTTGCTGCGAGGCAACGATGCTAACCACTGAGCCACCTTGCAGCCTTTTTAATGGAAGGTCCTTGATATAATAGTTGTTATAAAAAGTGCTAGTCTGACTTTTATAGTTTATCTTGTTTATATTACATATTTGGGCTTTTTTTTGTTTGTGAGAAGTGCTTGATGAATGAAGTTTTTACGACTATAATTATCTCTTTTGTTGGCATTTATCTGTCTACTAACTTTTCAGCTCAGCCAAATGCACCAACTCTTCTGTTACATTTTCACCTTATTATACTTCTTATTATTATGACTATTGTTCTTTTCTGTCAGGATAGAAATGCATCAGAAAAAAAAAGAAAAACTCTGCCAAATTCTTAGATCACTTAAAAATGAATGCATGATGAAAATCTGTCACCTGGATAACACCACAAAGTCATTACAATCTTTTTAAGATCTTCTCCTTCCTACTATGTTTACCAAAAGGAATCAAATGATTTCACAAATGATTGAAAGTCAGTGCTTCAAAGCATCATCCAGTCATCAGATATAGCCCAGATCTGCCTCTTCTTTTTGAATTGGCCATTTGTTTATCCACGTGACAACATGCGTCACACCCGTGATTAATTGATGAGAAAAGCTGAGACTGAGGTAGAGTGATGATGTTGCTACTGGTCTAACATTTACCTTCATCAAACTAGCTTTGTGGGTGTCCTGTGTGTGATGCAGGTCCACTGTTGAAGGAAGGGAGTGACTTTCGTGTGTGAAGCTGAATTTAGAGTACCGTGTTTACTCTGTGCTGCAGACAGAGCAGAGCTGTGTTCCCTGTTCTGTGGCCTACACATAACTACACATCACACAGCTGTGACTGGTCTGCTTGGTAGGAACATGTCGTGTTTACATGGCATATTGTTGTGCAAAAAGATTCTGTGAAACTAAATGTAACACATAATAGGTTGTTATTGTATTGGGTTTGCACACACTGTGCCAGAGTGGCCTTTTACCGGGTTCTCATTTGTATAGCTTTAATAATCCATGTATGTACTAATTCGTTTCTTTTTTCCCTTCTCCTCTGCATTGCAATAATTTAAAAGTAATTTCTGTTTAACATTTATTGGCACTAACTTTGATATGACCTACTCTGATTCAGTTGAAATTACTTAAAGTACAGTCATCCTCAAATGTATTCTGATGTTGGCCCACTGCTCATCAGCAAAGTGCTCTAATTTGTCTGGAACAGTTTTTTTTTTTCCTATTCTTTTCACCCACAATTCAAAAGCAATGTCTTATTTCAATAAATTATAATTTAGAAAATTTTTATCTATTATTACTTTTTTCAGTTTCTAGTTAGTTGAGTGACTATTGTGAATTTTGCCTTTTCTTTCATGGAAAGGTATGAATACATTTGAGGACGACTGTAGATAGACATCCCACTGCTGACCAGTGTTTCAGGTGTGTAGCTGCAGAGCGACACAGAGGCACCAGCACACATGTATAAGGCCAATGTTATACTTTCTGCATCAGTGAGTATGCAGTGATCCATGCAGACCTCTGCTCCTGTCCACATGCAGCTTGTTGTATTAATAACACAACCGTTTCTTTTTCTTCTACCTACACAATGCGAAATTTACCAAAACGATGATTTCACTCATTAACTCACTGATCAAACAACATCTAAACGAGACTGAGATTTCTCGTGACCCATCTGTAAAGTACTCTGTGCCCTGATTAAAAAAAAAGAAAGAAAGAAAAGAAAAGCAGATAAGGAAGATTATTATTACAGGTTTCCATCGACCCACCATGTCATTATCTGTGTGGTAAAGGCAGTGGTTCTTCACAGCCTCTTTGTACGTCTGGAACCTCGAAGGAGGACATTTATCCTTTCTAACACTTCCATTCTCATTATTGTTTTCATTTCCTCCTTCAGGTGCAGCTTCCGCAGTCTCTCCTCCTTCCTGCTCTTCAACATCACCCTCCTCCTCCTCTGCTGCTCCCGTCTCTTGATCTTTTTCTTCCGTTTCATCACAAGGCACCACAGATGTGAAGTAAATCGGCTGAGGGGGGAAAATACAGGAAACTGTTAGCTTGTCTGATCAATGGTTTTTACAGTAAAATGTACACTTTGATAGCAAAATAAAAAGCGACCAAGTTAGGTTATTACATCTATGTGTATCCTACATGTGTATGATTTCAAATGTAAGTCATTTGATGTCAAACTACAATATAACAGCAAGTACTTTAAATTAAAGATGGGAAAGAGAGGGGCACGAAACAAACATATAAAAGAACTTGAAATCAACTTACGAATCGTCTCTCTATCGTGCGTTTGTGGTAGGGAAGCGTGAAGTTTATCTGAGGTAACAGAGAGAAGATCACCTCTCCGTGGCAGTCTGACGTCACCACGCTGTTTAACCACTCACTGTAATTGATGGACTGCAATGACACGTAAAAACACCAATCAGAAGTGACATATTAGGTCATATAGCAATGTTGTTATAACAGTTTTAATGCAGTATATAAGATAAAAATTAAACAGCTTTATTTGTTCTAGTATTTTTTTTAATGACAACAAAAAAAAAGTCCAGAGCCGGCCTGGCAGTGATCTTTACTGTCCTTAGAGTCAACAAATCCACAAGGTATTATGTGTGTGTACGAACCTAACAATTCTTCTGTGCCACAGAGCTCCACTGTTGTCCAAAAACTACAACTTACATTTGTAAAAAGTCACTGAGCCACATAGCAGCTCTGGATGACGTTTCTGAATTCTAACAGACTCACACACTAGTTCATTTTGAATTTTCAGGACACTCTCCTGCTCCCACAACCTGCTGCCATAAACATCCTGCTATGGACTCCTGCTGACAAAGATTAGCTGAACAATGCAGCTCCCAGCTCGTTTAAGAAATAACTTTGCCCTTTATGAAACTTAAACTTTACATTTTCTGAGCAGCTTTTAAAGATCGATGTATTCTAGGGATGCACGATATATCGTCGACCACATCAGTATCGGCCGATATCAGTGTTTTATTCCGATGTATCGGGATCAGTCTGATGAACAAATTTAGCCGATGTGAAAAACTGATGATCGTCTAACATCAGCGCATTCGTCTCTACATTTGATATCGCTGCCATTTCACAGATGTTTTTACTTAAATGCTCCTGGACTTGAATATGTTAAAATATGTTTAAATATGTTTTACATTTGTTACGTAATAAAGAAGACTATGTGGTGTAATTTGGTATGGGCTTCTTTTGAACAGTGTTCACATTCTCACAGTGCTTACTTAGACTCATTTTTCGGTGTGAACAACAATTTAATATTGACATCGGTAATACTGGTTATCGGTGATATCAGAAATCTTAACATCTGATATCGGTATTGACCAGAAATTGTAATATCGTGCATCACTAATGTATTCAGACGGAACAAGTGGGCTGGAGTGCAACAGACAGGACAGGGAGGTGAAACAGTGTTATGAGAATGGTAAAAAAACAGAGTAATGACACTTTTATAATCTGGGTTAAACTTAACTACTTGAGGTGTTCTGGTACCAGCACGCTTATAAACTAACTTACGTTCCAACATATTCATTTCTAACACTCCACGACTGGCACATAAATCCAGAACCAGAGCACAGCTGGGGTTTAATCATTTCCCGAAGGTTCTTCATCTTCATCCCTGCCAACAGGACTGTCGTGCGCACAATTCAAGGGTTTTCCAAAGTGCAAAGCTAATCTATTTCGCGCTCTGCGGCTGACTTAGGGGGACGCTGATGACTGAAGGATGGAAGATTAAAACAGCCACACTCACCCACAGAGTGGCAGTCCGAGGAATTGCCAAGAGGGTGCGCATGCTGTGGTCGATGTAGTGGACTCCGTGTGAACCTTGCCTAAATAAAAGCACAAATACATCAAATTAAATGCAGCAGGTAGCATGAAAGGAGGGAAAGAAATAAGAAAATTCCAGCGTAACCTTTGTACACACTCTCAATGTGTACTCCTCAGCCTGTAAACAGTTATTTAATGTCTTGATTCGTCACCAGGGATGAAAACAGTTGCTGTTTTCTAGGCAGGGACGGTCCAATGAATGACACAAGTTGGGTTGGGATCTTTTTTTGCAAGATGATTTGAAAGATATAAGAGATTGAGCAGAGTGTAGGGCCATTCACTCCCATATCAGGTTGAGGTTCACAAGCATACAGGAAGTACTGGACATGAGACCAGCACTAGACTGGGCCCCACACCGCTGACCAGTTCTCGCGTCCCTCGGGGCAGCGTCCTGTCCTGAGGGGACAAGCCAGCAGTTGTGGGTCGCCAGAAAACATCCTGCTACTAGGTTTTGTTCTGAAATGGATGATGATGAAGTCAGGCTAAAGAAAATGACCTCTGAGCTTGTTTTTCCCCTCAAGAGAAACTATAGTGATAGGGCCTGCAACTTCTGATTAGCTTTTAAGATTTGGTTGACTTGGTGACACCTGCATGGCGGTAACAGTATGATTCTGTAGATCAAAGGCCTCATTGTGTCAGTGAGCTGTTTAACTCTGTGGCAGATTATGCAGATGTATTTATTATTGGTGCATTATACCAAACTTCTATTATACAACTGTCTCAATCTCCTATCTGTCCAACGTTAGAGACGAGCTACAGAGACAGCTCATCCTACACCGACATGTAAAGTTTGTGGATCTGAGTAGGAAAAAACAAAGAAGCTCTCTTACGTTACGTAGGCGTTCTCCTGGGCCGGCAGGAGCCCCGGTGCGTTCAATGGCCAGTAGATTTCATTGGTCAGATAGCGTTTCAGAGCAGTGTTGGGTTCGTAGAGCCTCCTCAGATCCCACGTCTTCAGGTAGCGATCTTCTCCCGCTGTCACCAACAGGTGTCTGCAGAGAGAAGATGCTTCGACAGCTTGACTAATGACAAATGATCAGAGTCCACTCTTGATCAAAGACATGTTAATAATGGAGGAACAAGCTACGACTTTCCATTAGTGGAAAATGTAAAAAAAAACAACAGCAGAAAAACGGCTGAATGTGTGAATTAAATTCTAATGCGGCGGTTGAAGTGAAATTCATCATCCCCCTAACATTGATCACACCTGACAGCAGTGTCTGCCGTAAAACAAATGAAGACGGAGCAATCAATACAATCAGATTTCATTTGGAAAAAAACACAAGCTGCTTTATGAATGTGAAGAGCAGAGAAAGAGGAGAATAGATGACAATATATTGAAGTGGGGGGAAAAGGAAAGAAAAAGGGGTGTTCAGGAACACAGAACAGGAACAGAGAGAGACAGACAGTTTTATCTCTTTTAACATGGCTGCGTAATTAAAAAGCAGTGATCCAGACAAGATGTGTGTCCTCCGAGTCTCTCCGCTGCCAGCTGAGCACTTTCTCTCTCTGTGGGATTAATCTTAATCTGTTATTCACCTTTAGTTCAACTTTAGTTCTACATCTGCCTTCATAGAAGAACTACTACGGGCAGAGGAACATGGTTGTTTTTCAAATTAGCCTCAGATCCTCTCAAAGATGAACGACGCTGCAGCGGTGTTAATGGCAGCATTAATTACCCAGAGACGTTTCTGTACATGAACCTCAGGCATGCAATGTGAGCAAAAAGTTATATTTACGAGTTTGAGCCAGTGTTGTCTAGACGGTGTGATTTGGTTAGGAGTCACTGCTCTATGAAATGAGGACTATAGGCCAGTACAACACAATAGACACCAAACAGCCCCAACATTAAAACCACTTTGCTGAAAAACGTGTAGGTTCCCCTTTCGCTGCCAAACCAGCTCCAACCCATCAGGCTATCGGGGCTGTCCTGTGGTGTCTGGCAACAGGATGTCAGCAGAAAATGTCCTGTTGTTTGTGGATTGCTTCTCCTGATGCATTTACCAAGTTGAGATCTGTGTAGGTCAGAGGCCCAGTCAACACCTTGGGCTCTTTGTTGTGTTCCTCGAGCTGTTCCTGAACAGCTGTTGTGGTTGAGAGTGCTGTAATCATGCTTCTGTCCGCAGCAATAGGCTGTTTTCCACAACAGGAGCTTTATTTTTTTAGGGCAGCCTGAACCTTAGAGTGTGTTCTGACTGCAGGAACCTCACCTGTAGAAGTTTTTCCGGGTTGTTATCGTGGGATAAAAAAATACTTTGTGCAGTGGCACCGAAAATCTACAGCACGGGTCTTAAAGCTGATTGGTTAAACCGGGAGAGGACAATAAGCTCAACTATTTCCGCCCTCTCAATGTCTCTTACTAAGTAGCAGAATTTTTCACTCAAACATCAGCATCAACAATATAAAACCCTTAAAAAACATAACAAACACTCCATTGTTTAATTTCCTACGTCCTCATGAAGCTTGAGTTACTTCCACTAACTGCTATTTATGGCCATTTTGGCACACCGAGAGTTAACATTGTGTTCAAAGCTGTTGGATCCTACACTGCAGTGGAAACAGAGAGCTGGAAAAAGCAGATTACGGGCCATTCCTGTAAACATTTGCACCACCGGCACCTGTTCTGAGCTGGAAAGCTGCCTATTGTTTAGATGGGTGGTACTTGTCAAAGTAACATGCACATGAGCGCCAGGAAGGAAATTCAAAAGTGGCTGCTTTCATCAGAAATTTCACCTTTTAGTTATTCTGTATCCAGAAAAGCTGACCAATTCTCAAATTTACTGTTGATACCTATGTTACTGGTTGTTTTTCCATTACTGGTAATAGTGGCAAATAGCTGGCAGGTATGACAGTTAAAACTTCGTAGCATCTTTAGGCAGTTATTTCAGGCCAATGAGAAGAGATCCTTATTTAAATGAATGGAGAGAGAGTCACAATTGTAATTTCAATGGTGACTGTGCTCCAAAATAAGCTTTAAGAAGCATTTTCCAAAGTCTCCACAGAGCTGAAAAATGACCTGTGCAGGCAGCAAACATTAGAGGGTACACTGACTGACAGAATCATCACTCTGTTGCTCGCTGGCTGCAGCAAAAACACACAATCCTCACTAACTTTTTTTAATAAATGGTGGTGGAGCAGATAATAAAAACGAGAAGGCTGCTAACATCTTTGATCACGGGAGAAAGCGAGCACAGAGAAGCTGGAGGGACTCGATGTTTCAGAGTTTTGAGCTACACTCTGGCTCACGGCGGAGTCTGAAAGCTGACGCTGATATCTCATATTTTCAGAAGTTCGATACACATTCACGAAATGTTCTCTTTCAGCAGTTCTCCCAAAAACTAAATGCATGTCAAGGCAGAAAAATCCTCTGTGAAGTCATTTACATCATGTGACACTAATAGCCATATTCATCATGCTGTAGGTGGCTTGTCAGGGCCGTAAATGAGGATTACGCTGAGTCATTCACACTGTAGATTTTGGACCTGCTCAGATGGCACTAACTGGGCAATATCAGATTCTTGATAAAAGGCTACTCTTGGTCCTGGATATTACTTTACCCCTAATGCTGACTTGCACTGTGTATCAGTGAATCCTTATGGCAGACACAGGTGATGATCAGCACATATATCAGCTGAGTAACGGAGCAGAGAGAAATTATTTCACCTCCTCATGAGATCTACGAACTTTTACAGATATTGTCCAGTCAGTGTTCACCTTCAAACATATGGAGGATGGATCAGCTTTTAGGATGTATTCACATCTAGAAAATAACAGTTAATGTAAATTAGAATACTTCTTCCTGCACTTTGTTGCAAAATTATCGCACACTTTAAGTCAGATTTGTATAATTACAGTCTGTTTTTTCTAAAGCTGGTTATTGAACCTCAGTGTTCGACTATTTGACTGAACTGAACCGAGGATGTTCCAGTGATGTGGTATTCTCTTTAGCCATTAGGTTCAAGCCTCTAAGGGAACCTAATTATTTCTTCAGTGTCAGAGCGCATTTTATTTCAGTGAGGCCCTATTCAGTTAAGTTGTGTTTAACATTTGTTAAATCGGAGAGAGAATTGGTTGAAAAAAAAAAAGCTAAGTAGTGAATAAAGCTTCATTTAGGTACCAGTATCAAACTGGTAGTAGAATTGGATTTTCCAATAAAACCAGCCTGATGTTTTGCATGGTATGTTGACACGTCACAGGGTAAATGATAAATGAGGGTTGGACTCTCCAGCTCAGTCCTAGTGCACGTATACACCCATCAGCTACAACATGAAATCCACTGACAGGTGAAATAAGCCGCATTGATCATGTCATTAAACTGGTACTTGTCAAAGGGTGGGGTATATAAGGCAGTTCATGAAGTTGATGTGTTGGAAGAAGGACAAATGAGGAAGCATAAAGATCTGAGCGACTTTGACAGGGGGTCAAACTGTGATGCTTGATGACTGGGTCGAGTTAGATGTGAGCTAGCGACAGGGTCATGGGAGCCATGAGCTTGTTGATATATGTAGGGAGTGAAGACCTGCCTGTGTGGTCTGATCCCACAGCACAAACCGCTGAGAACCTTAATAATGCTGGCTATGAATTCATGTGGATTACCACCCCCATGTATACACCCCTGTACAACCGTGGTATTCACTGATGACAATGACCTCTTCCGGCAGGATAACAACTCCGGCCACACTGCAAACATTATCCAGAAATAGTTTGAGGAACATAAAGAGCTCAAGGTGTTGACTTGACCTCCAGATTCCCCAGACCTCAATCCAATCAAGCACATGTGA
>NW_007578362.1:121361-125223 GCF_000690725.1 Stegastes partitus
TATCCTGGATATAGTCATAATTCCATCCTGGACCGAGGGTATGTTAATAAAACACTGTACAACAGAATTTTGACACATAAGAGCTGTTTTAGTGGCATGAGGAGGACCTACCTAATATTAGGCAGTTGGTTTTAATGTTGGAGCCGATTAGTGTATGGTAATACAATGTGGAGTACCCCAAGGGTCAATTCTAGGACATCTTCAGCCTCCACATGCTACCACCTGCTTACTTTGTGAAAAAACAATGACGAGTTTTTGATGTGAAAGTCAGTGCTCATCCGCCCACTGTGAACCCATTTTTAAAATGCCACATAAGACCATCTCAATCATCAGTTTTCGAATGTAGTAAAAAAATTCAAGAATTTCTGTTCAAGCAAAATATTAAAAAGCTCACTCATAGTTTCATTTAACTATCGTGAATGGTTGTAAATGTGTTTTTACACTCATTTCAAAAGAACAATCAAACACCGAAAGTTGATCCATTTTGAGATACTAGAAAATGAGGAGAATTAATTCCACCAAAAGAAAGAAACAGCACAATAAAGGTACGACAGAAAAAAAGATTCTCTTCCTGCTTTTTTTAAACTACTGCTCTAAATTCTCTGTAGGTTTCAAACCAGATAAAAAACCCTTGCAGGAAAATCGAGCTTTAGTTATTGGGGAGGCTCACGCTCAAGGAGCTGAGAAAGGCTGCAGCCTGAAGGTCACTGCCTGTTGACTTGCACAGAGATAAGTGAGGTTACCTCATCTGAATGGTGATAAGGACGTGGCTGCATGCCCGGCCTTGTACCCTACATTCTGAATTAGTGCCTCAATACACCGGAGCACGAGCTTTTCTGCCCCCTTCAGCGCAACTTCGTGCATTCAGAATTTATTGTGCTGCCTTTTGCTCAGAGCACCACAGCTGCCTTCAACTTTTTAATTGCCTCTGAATACAACTGCCAAACTAAAGTAGATGGAGGAAAAACTGAAAAGATAAACAAGCAAACAAAGCCCTGCAGTCATTCTCTCTCTCTTGCACTCTAAAAACTATCCTGAGGTTTCCTCCATTTGTTGCATAAATGTTCTCTTTCCGGTGTTTCACTACTTTCCAGATCATGTGGCCCAAATGAAACCATTTGAAACTGTAACTATTATAGTGTTGTTGTGCAAGTAAACTTCATTTGACCTGAAAGTCAACATGTAGTGACAACCACCACGACCACTTGGAGGTCCTTATCAAATGACATCAATCTGATGCTCCTACATTGCTAGGAATGAACGGTGAACTTTTCACTTGGATGATTAACAACACTGACCCTGTGTACTTGCGACAGACTGATGTGTTCATATAACAGTAACACTTGTCATCACTCTCATAGACGTGCACTATTCATCAATCAAGATTCTATATCATACACTGACAAGCCGAGTAGCTTCAAGACAAATGATAGTCCCGACGCTGACGTTTTATCTGGACACTGATTCAAGCTTGTCGGGATTAAATGAGTCCGTCTTGGTACCGCTTGGTGCATGAATCCGTGTGAAAATTTAAGAGACTGAACAGAGATTTAATACAAAAGAAAATAAAGTAACATACCTGATTAACACAGAGAATCTGCAAAGCTGACCTCCAGATGACTCATGATAATAAATGTAAATGCAGCATCAGCACATATGAGATCAAGGATGAGGTACCCACCTGGAGGCAGGACAGAAGGCCATGGCTCGCACCGCGTGGTCATGAGCGAGTAGGCATCGATAGGGCAGCAGACTGAGTGACTCGTCCGACTCTCGCACTCGCAGCAGCGCAGACTTCGTTGACAGATCCCATAGACCTACTACACCTGCAGACAGAAGGAGGCAGCAAGAATGTAACACACAAGACAATACATAAACAGAAAATGTTGGCTCCAATTATTATCTTTTAATCTGCAACAGACACCAAGGAATCCAAAAAGTTGATGTAAGTACTACATCCAAGAAAAAAAGATCTTGTTCGTCAGCAACAATGATAAAGTGTTCATATACGAGGTACGTCAGAAAAGTTCCAGGACTGGTGTCACAAAAGATAGATTTCAAACCCAAACTACAAATTACAAGTTTTCCCCTTTAGATGATCAACCAGCACGTCTACAGAGAGATCCTGCGACATTTGCTTCATTCAGTGCGCCAGAAGAGGTGAGAGCTGTGGCAGGACAAGTCGTGGCTGCTTCACCATGACAACATGCCTGCTCATAACGCCCTGAGCATCCCACAGTTCCTGGCTGAGAAGAACATCGCCGTGCTGGAGCAACCTCCCTACTCACCCCACCTGGCTCTGTGAAATTTTTTCCTCTTGCCCAAGCTCAAGGGGGTCATCAAGGGGACCTGCTTTGAAGACGTGGACAACATCAAGATGGTTGTGACGACAGAGCTGTGGAGGATCCTGGAAGAATCCTTCCAGGAGTGCATGGCGGCGTGGCAGAGAAGGCTGGGAAAGTGTGTTAGACTCCAGGGAGTTTACTTGGAAGGGGAAAACTTGTAGTTTGTAGTTTGGATTTGACGTATATCTTTTGTGACAGCAGTCCTGGAACGTTTTCTGACACACCTCGTAGATGAACTGAACAGTTAATCAAGAACCTCTACAAGAAATCAATGCATACCATCATAGAATCCAATAGCCATTATATCGTGTGGTTTTGCAGGCAGCCAATCCATAGACATGACTAGTCCACTCATTTCATGGCGAGGGGCTTTAAAGGAGCCCAGCTTCAAAGTTAGCACTCCTCGTGCCTGCAGAGGACAAGAGGGAGGAATTACAACGCAGCAGCCCAACAGCAGGGTTACACATTATATGTTCCTGTATGCCAAGGAAAATTGCATTTGGGATTTCATAAGCTAATGCATGGGTGTTCAGAAATGAATGAAATAAATAGAGGATTTTGATAGTATAATAGGATTAAATGAAAAAGAGGTGCATTAACTTTCATAGGAGGAGTCTACCTTGTATATTCTTGGTGCTTTGCTGTCTGTTCCTGTGGAGACAAATAAAACCACACTTAGTCACTGTTTGTAGGTGGCAAGAATTACACTGAGCATTACAATCTATACAAAGAGCATAAACATGGGTATAAACATGGAATAAAAAGTTAGAATCTAGCGGTGGATGTCAAATTATTATTGTTATTATTATTATTTTTTACTGGTTTATTAGTGCAATTGGCACAAAAATCTGTTTTGTGTCATGTCCTATCAGCAGCGAGGACCACCAGCTCGGCTCTACATTGACAGACTTGGCTCAGTTTTCTTCAGTCTGAGCAGCACTTTGTCAGTGTCAGATGTAATTAAATTCAGTTGTGCTCGAAGCGGAGCAACATTAGCACTCCAACATGACGACCCATTACTATGTTATGACCGCTAAACATATTTTAACGTGACGATGCTGCCGTGTTAAAGATCTGCTCCAAAGAAAGTCACGTTTTTTCTTCTTCTTCTTCTGTCCGTATGGGGTTTTATATGTGCAGGAAGACACATCATGAGAGCATGAGCATTATAACCTTTAAACTTCAGTGTACGGATGACAGTCTAAAAAACAGAGATTCAGACTTCCAGGGTTTCATATGTAACAAACCTAAAGAGGCAATCCTGTCAACTTGGAGCTTTCTGTATCATTATTCTTCCTCAGAATCAGTTTCTGTTTTGACTTGCTGGATTACTCCAGTGTGACAACCTGCCATTGTGCAGCACAGAGTAGTTTCATAGGGTGAGCTGGTGTGCTCGAGTGTTGGGTGGGGAGAAAGGCACGGACTTCACAGAGCTGCACATTCCAAAGAATGCAAACATGCAGAGTTACAGTGAAGCCCTATTAAGGCATGGAAAAACTGTAGAGGGACTTTAAAGC